>NC_035436.2:124701537-125001537 GCF_002127325.2 Helianthus annuus
ACTAGGAGCAACTTCATCATCATGTTCACCAGCATTACTAGGACCTGCTTCATCGTCATTTGAAGTTTCCTGAGGTCTTCCAGAATACTCTGCAGGGAACCTGAGCTGCGACTCATACTCTCGCAAAATATCCAGCTCATTAATGAAATCTTCATCTTCCTCTGATTCTTCTCTCATGTCAAACGAATCCCAAAGTTTGTCATAATTATATTTCCATGAATCACCAGGATTCTGTGGCGGCATAGTGTAACCTTGACATTCAACATTCGCTGCTTCAATAATCCGCTTCTCACATGGAACGAAGACACGTCGTGTAGGACTTGAAAAACCAACAAAGATACCCTCAATGCTCTTCGGACCAAACTTTCCATTAGGCTCTATCACCGTACAGGGAGATCCGAACGGTTCTAGATACTTCAAATTTGGCTTGAGGTTATTGATTAGCTCAAAACACGTCTTGTTGAACTTCTTGACAGTAAGAACCCTGTTGAGAGTATAGCATGCAGCAGAAACAGCTTCAGCCCAGAAATTAATTGGTAACTTAGAGTCTGCAAGCATCGTTCTGGCTGTCTCGATTAGCGTCCGGTTTTTGCGTTCTGCAACTCCATTCTGCTGCGGAGTGTACGGAGCACTAAACTCATGCAGTATACCTCTTTCATCACAAAATTCTTCCATCTTACTGTTTTTAAACTCAGTACCATTATCACTTCGAATTCTACAAATCGGCCTCTGGTACAAATTCTCAATTCTCTTAAACAACGCCATCAGGCTGTCAAACGTTTCGTCTTTCGATTTCAAAAACATAACCCAAGAAAATCTGGAATAATCATCAGTCACGACCAAACAGTAGTAATCTCCTGTTATTCTCTTGACATTCACTGGACCGAACAAATCCATGTGAAGTCTTTCCAAAGGTCTTGAAACTGAATTGACTTGCTTTGTAGGGTGTGACTTTTTCTTCTGTTTGCCTTTGACACAACTTATGCACTCCCCTTCCATATGAAAACCTTTGACATGCACTCCTGTAACCAAATCGTTATGCACCAAGTGATTCATCTTCCTTAGGTGAATATGCCCCATCTTTCGGTGCCACAATCTTGACTCTTTTTCCGTTGCTCTGGACACAAAACAATGAGCCTGACCCTTGGTTGTAGTAGCAACGCTCATGTCCAACATGTACAAATCGTTGACTCTTGGCACCCTCATGATGATCCATTCCTCAGGTATCACAAATCCCGGTTTCAAGATCAAACATTCTTTGTCGGTGAAATGAGTAGTATACATCCTGTCACAGATCTGGGAGATACTCAACAGGTTGTTCTCCAGCTCAGCGATGTAGTTAACCCTCTCAAACGTTATGATGCCGTTCGATAACGTTCCTTCACCTATGATCTTTCCTCCTTGATTACCCGCAAAACCCACGTAACCACCGTTAATGTTATTCACATCATACAGCAACGCAGTCTTCCCTGTCATATGTCTCGAAATGCTCCACTATCCATGATCCACCTGGATACAAGTTTTGGAAGATCCTGCACATAACAAATCATCACTTAAACAACTTCAAGAAAGATGCCGATTCGTGCTTTGCTAACCAGGAAGCTCCGGCAATTCAAACTGTTTAATCAAACATGGTGTCCACCCAGGCTTCTTCAGCCTTAGGTGTAACCTTAACTCTCGCAATTTGAATCTTGAAATTTTCAGCCTTGAGAGGTGGAAAATTTGCATCATAATCAACCGTAATTGATTCTTCAGCCTTTTTCACCTCAGAAGTTGAAACATTCTTCTCAACTTTTGATTCAATTTTAGGTTTCCACACCTGTTGAGTTACTGCAACCCTTTTGTAAAATTTATCATTTGAGTTACCAACTTCTTTACGGGTTCATTTTTCACTTTGATGTTATCA
The DNA here is from genome assembly GCF_002127325.2 of Helianthus annuus. NCBI lineage: Eukaryota > Viridiplantae > Streptophyta > Magnoliopsida > Asterales > Asteraceae > Helianthus > Helianthus annuus. Next base: position 124,703,444 of record NC_035436.2, read on the forward strand.
ATTTTAACATTCTTCTTCTCAACAACCCTTTTCTCAACACTCATCGGTGCTTTACCCTTCACATCAACCTTCTTCTGTTGAACTTTCACAGCTTCAGTCTTAGGCTTCACAAATGTACACTTTCGTGCAATGTGACCAACCTGATCACATCTAAAACAAGTACGAGTATCAGCTACCCGACTCGTGCCTTCAGACTGAGCCTGTGAAGCTCTCTTCTCAAAGAACTCTTTATTAGATTTCGAAAAAATTTGTTTCTCTTCATCAGCTAGTGAACTCAAACTATTCACAAACTTTTTCTTCTCGACAAACCTCTTGTTTGGAACATTTCTTTTCTGATACGGTTTACCCCCCTGATAACCACCCGACCAGTTGTTTCTGTTGTTATTGTAAAAACGCGGTGGATAAACAGATTTCTTGTTATAAACCCTATCTTTCTTTCGACTCAGATTATTCACTGCTGACAACTCGACTTCAACAAGTTTGAAAACATTTGTCAATTTGTTCAAGTTTACATTCTCTATTGGAAACTCTGAATCCGAAAACAACTTATCCGAACCCATCATCTTGTACATGACAAGGTATGATTCTTCATTTAAGTTGTTTTTGGACTGTTGTTTCGGAATGTATTTGTCCAGAAAACACCCATCCTCCTCAGAAGTGTCACAATCCGGTTTTAGCACTTTGTCAACCACACTTTTTACCACATCATTCTGGACACTCTCGTCATTGGAAGACGTGAACATGATATCAATGTTCTCAGGAAGTTGCACTTCACTTCCTTCCTCAAGTTCAACCAATCCAGATTCCTTTTTAGTGTAATTATGCAAAATCGGCGGTGGAACTTTGTGAAACCCTACACCGGTACTGTCAGAAAACACATCTTCGCCAGCTTTGTTTTTCCCTATAGGTTTAGGAACAATGTGCTGCAACACAAAGCTTGCGGAGCTATAACTGTTAAGTTTCAACTGAATTCGCTCATTCTCGATTTCAGCTTCTTGAACTTTAAGTTTCAATTTAGCGATTTCATCCAGTTGTTTATTAATTGATTCTTCTTTTATTCTTACCACAACTCTCAGATGTTCGTTTTCTTTAAACGTTTTACCATTTCGATCATCACTTTCTTTAACAGTGCTTTTGAGTTTTTCAAATTTTTCAGAAATCTTACGGTTTTCAAGAATTAACTTTTCATTTTCATTTTTAATCTTTTCATGATCAATTTTATCTTTTTCAATTTGACTAGTTAATTCTCTAATCCGTTCAGTTGAAGCTTTCACAGTTTTGTCACGACCAAGTATTTGATCCTCAACACTTCTGACCTTCGCTGTCAGATTTCTAATTTTCTCACTGTTGAGGTACGTGACAGTGCTACAAATATTGCATTTTTTGGTGCAATTTTTGCAGTCAGCATTTCCATCGATCTTATTACCCTTATTACCTGACGCATTTGTTGACGCACTTGGACTGACTTGGCCTTTAGACTCAGTCACAGAATTATAGTCTACCTCAAGTGCTTTCGCAGCTAGCACTTTGTCAGCCATTTTTCCCAGGTTCTCTTCCGTCAACTCCTGCGTAGTATCGATGATGCCCGTATCAACCTTCTTTGAATTTTCGATTTCTTCTTTTTCTATCTTCTCTTTCTCCTCTTTTTCCTTTCTCTCTTTCTCTTTTTCTTCTTCAATCATTTTCTTGGTTGGCGTTCCCCACCATTTGTGTTGCCAATACTCATCCTCTTCTTGGTACTCCTTGACGATGGCTTCTATATCAAGTGTCTTGTCATCAATTGCAATGTTGCCATACGGATCAAGGTAACATTCTCTGTCCGGATCCCATCTTTTCGCTCTTCTAGCTTCCAGAAATATACCAGAAATTCTAATGATTTTGTTTTGGGCAATCATTTTCCTATAGTTCTAATTCTGCTCTTCTGTTCGATTATCTTTCCACGGAATGGGCTCATTCTTTGCTATGAAAGCATAACCGACAGCGTCTTCTTCCAGTAAAACTTCCTTACTCCAATCGTACCCCTCATCATCGTAAATCACAGCCAGAGCCCTTGATTTGTCTCTGTTATCTTCAGACTGCTTCAATCTAGGCGGCTCGGATTTATTCTGATGGTAGATTGCCTTTTTGTAATAATCATCTCGAAACGGATTCTCTGATTCATCAGGATACGCATTCCTGCATTCCCTCTTGAAGTGACCCTTCTGCTTACACTTAAAGCACGTCACCTTCGATTTATCGAACCCTAGCTTTGTAGACGGGCCACCGATCGTCTTCCTCCCGGTAATTTCCATGAAACGCTGAGCACGTCGAACAGCACTTGCCATCGCCCAACGAATGTCGATAAGCTCCATTTCTTCGGGGTCTATCTGATCGTAATCTTCTTTTGTCAGATTTGTGTTCCCGATCTTACCAGCCACCAACCCTTCATAAGACTCTAGCACAGATGCCAAAAAGACCATCTGCTGCTTAGCCGACTCCTCATCAAAATTTTGTGCGTTCTTCAGATCTATCGCGATGTTGCAAGAAAACTTCGCATCAGAACGATTTGCAGAAGATGAAGATCCACTGTGATAACCACTGTGACTTCCGCTGCTTGGACTGCTTTGACTTTCTTTGCTTGCTGAAGATACATTCTCAGCTGAAAATGCAGTCTTTGGAGAAGTTGCTTTTGGCGTCATGCTTTTTGGATAATAGAGATCCAAATTCTGCTGATAAGAAGAGTGATTGACTTTGTAAGTTTTCTTCAGTTCCAGCTCGTGACTTTCAAGTCTCTCAATCACCAAATCTGGAGTCAATTTTTCAGGAGCAATAGTGTTCTTCAATATAAGCGCATAATATCTCCAATCAACCTCATCTGGTAATGAATCGAACAGTTTGTCAACTAGTTCTTCATCAGAAAACTTGATTTCATGTCTTGCTAATTCCAGCTTCAGATGACCGAACCTTTCTATCATTTTACAAACCGATTCATTCTTTAGACATCCAAAAAGATCAAATTCTTTTCTAAGAAGCTTTCGTTTGTTTTTCACTATTTCCGAACTTCCTAGACATTTCTTTTCAAGCTTATTCCACAAATCTTTCGCATTTGAATAGTCTATTAAAGAAATAATATCCTCCCGAACTGATTGGAACAACAAGGCTACACACTTCTGTTCGGCTACAAAAAATTCAATTTCTTCATCTGATGATAAAGTTTCTCCAGTTTTGTCTCCAAGTATGTACCCATTTTTCAGGCTTCTCCAACTTGCATACGCAAATGCCATCAACCAATCTTCAAATTTTCTTGACCAACGGATGTACTCCTCGATTGCCATAAGCTTCGGAGGTTTGTTGAATGCTCCGAATGCACTCTCGGACTCCCAAGCTTCTTTCTTTTTCTCTTTCGGTGGATCCTCGTTCGTATTGCTCGATAACGTATCATTGTTTCCGGAACTTCCCGTGAATGCGTACATGTCGCTGAACGGATTCATGAAAATGTCATCCATTTTGACTGTACCTGCAAAAACAACCGACACTTAGAAAAATTTTTCGAAATATTTGAACAACACAGACTAATAAGCGGATCTATCTGAAAGAATGACAGATAAGCGAATCTGTATGGTTCTGATAAGCAGACCAGTCAATGTTAGTTCGAGCGGACCAGGTATTGTACTTTCGAGCGAACCAACAATTGTTCGTTCGAGCGGACCAGAAAGTGTCCGAATGAGCGAACCGTAAGGGCGAACCTGTCCTTGAACAAATAAGCGAACCAGAATATGTATGTTCGAGCGGACCGGTATGTGTCCGTTCGAGCGAATCTACTAGTGAAATTTTCTGAATGAGCAAACCACTTAGGTTATTTCGAGCGAACCTATTAACAAATGTCCGAAAAAGCGAATCTCTTGTCCAAAAAAGTGAATCTCTAGTTTGAAAAAGCGGATCACTATTTTTACCCTGTTTTAACCATTTTTAGTCCGAATTTCAATCTAAAACTTTCTAGGGTTTATTATTAGTATGTTTTACACGTTATACTCCATTTTCAGACAATTTCAACCGTAGGAACCACTATAAATCGAAAAAGTATGAGAGAAAGTGAGTAGAAAAGAGAGATTTCTGCAGATATAAGTTGTAGTAGTATGAACTCCTCGTCCTGAGCTCTGATACCATTTGTTGGACCGTTGTTTTGACCCGAAAAGTCAGCCGAGACAGTTCATCATCACATATAAAGGCGGAATCAGTATATATGATGTTACAACAGCTTGTCCTTTCAATTCCACTGCTTTTATAGCTTTCTAAGTAAATTTTGACAGAGTTTCGCTCCAGAGCACACACATCCGTTCTTTTAGATACGCTCAAATGACCTCCTATATATAGCTAGGGTGGTTCGCTCATATGGACAACCATATGAGCGGACCTGTATCAATGTCACAAAAGCGAACCCACTAACTACCCTATAAGCGAACCTACCATGACCCTATGAGCGTACCTATATACAAATGTACATAAAAGCGAACCTCACTCATACACTACATATTTTGACTTTCTAGACTCACTGTTGACCTAACTTGACCTAAGACTTTATGTTGACGTAGTCAACAGACATCCTATGCATCAACAATGAAAACCTTAGAAACAAGATCTTAAAAGATGAAGTGCAATTTGAGAAAACTTTTAAAGAGTTGAAAAACAAATTGTTTCACAAAGAAAATGAAATCAACAGCTTAAAACATGAACACATCATAAGCAAAGACCAACTCCAAACTATGGTAGAAAAATACCAGAGTTGCAAAAAGGAGCTTGAGTCCACACAAATCACTTGTGAAAAATGGGTGGAGTCTTGTAAAGGTTATGAACTGATGTTGGAAAAGCAGATCAAGAGCAATGTGAAGTTTGGCTTTGGCTTTAGAAAACATGACCAAACTTCTGAAAACACTACTGAAAATGAATCTGGCTTGGTTGAAGTGATTCCAACAAACATGGCTGGTCAAGTGATAAAAGTCACTGATTAAAATGGAAACAAAATCATTTTAGAAAACCAGAGGGGTCATCAGCCTTTGAAGAGATAGAAAAATATCAATTCAAACCTACCTTGTCTGATAAATGTGACATCCTTAAAATCTTCAAGCCAATGGATTTTTCAACAATTGAGGATGTCAAAGCACCCAAGGCTAAAATCATTCCTGTAAAAGACATCCCAACAAAGGTTCAAAACTCTGTTGAAAAGGAAGTTGAAAAGAGGAAGAGAAGAGAAAAAGTTAAGAACCTGTTTTGTGATTTTTGTGAGAAAAGAAATCATGCAACAAAAGATTGTTTTCTTTTGAAAGCTTATGACATAAATAAAACAAGTGTCATTGAGCCTACACCTAAGTGCACAATTTGTGGAAAAACCAACCATCTTACTCAACAGTGTGTGTATCTCAAAACTTTTGAGGTTAAAAGAAAAGAGTATGCAACTAAAACACTGGAGAGTCCACAAAACCCTACCCCCCAAAAAAAAACAGACTTTTGTGCCTGTCCAAATAGCTGTTACAAAACAGTTGAACAAAACTTCTGCTCCTAGAGAGGTTCAAGTGACAGATGCACCACCATCAATCTAGTTCCCAAGAAAAGGTCTCTCACGCTTATGAAGCCTACAAAAGGCCCTCTAAGCCCAAAGTGAATAGGCATCCTTTTGGTTATCAACATTTGACAGGAGATGGTCCACAACAGTGGTTACAGAAAAATGCTCAAAAATATGTTCAAACCCCTGACTTAACCACTGTTCATGCTCCTGGACCTGAGGCTGACCTATCTGTGACCCCATCCAAAGCCATCTTGGCTTTGGAGACCACTTGAACTAATTTGTTACTTGATATGCAGGGAGCTTCTGCATGCTTAGATAGTTTATGGTATATAGATAGTGGAGGCTCCAGGCACATGACAGGATGTAGAGCCCTTCTCAAAGATTTCAAAAAAACATGGAGGTGGTGATAGATTCTTTGGTAACAATTCAAAAGGATAGGTGTTGAGGTCAGGGACAGTACAGGCTAGGAAGCTCAAGTTTGAAAATGTCAATCTTATCGAGAATCTTAAATTTAACCTCCTTAGTGTTTCACAAATGAGTGACAAGGGCTATGGGTCATTCTTCACTAAGGATAATTGTAAGATTGTTCGGCCAGAAATGGTTAAAAGATTGATGAAATCACAGCCGAGGGGAAAACACAGCTTGTTGCTCAAAGGAGTGGAAATGTGTATGTGGTTGATATGTCAAAAGATAACCCAATGGCTGATGCTTGTCTGTTCTCAGCTGCCTCTAACAAAGAGACAGAGTTATGGCACAGGAGACTTGGGCACAAAAATCTTAAGACTATCACCACACTCTCAAAACAAGGCCTTGTAAGAGGTCTTCCACGAAAACGTTTTACTTGTTCTGAGCATTGTGTTTCCTGTTTAAAAGGTAAACAATATAAAAGCGCTTACAAGTCCTTTGAAGAGTCCAAAATGACCAAGTGCTTACAAATGTTGCGCATGGATTTATTTGGCCCAGTAAAAATCATGAGTTTGAAAAAGAAAAGATACTATTTGTTCATTGTTGATGATTTTTCTAGGTTTACATGGAATTACTTTTTACACTCTAAGGACGAGACTGTAGGTATCGTGCAAGACTTTGTTAAACAGGTTGAAAAGCAATTTGACTTGCCACTAAAAGTCTTTAGAAGTGATAATGGAACAGAGTTTAGAAACAAGGAGTTGGATGAGTTCTGTGTGGCAAAAGGGATTGTAAGGCAGTACAGCATCCCAAGAACACCAGAACAGAATGGGGTGGTTGAAAGGAAAAGCAGAACTTTAATTGAAGCAACCAGAACAATGCTTGAAGACTAAGGTTTACCCTTAACTTTTTGGGCAGAGGCTGTAAACACTGCTTGTTATGTGCAGAACGGAGTTTTAATCAACCCCAGGCATCAAAAGACTGCATATGAAATTCTGTTCAAAATCAAACCACTGATCTCCTATTTCAAAATCTTTGGCTGCCCATGTTTTATCTTAAACCTAAAAGATTCAATTTCAAAAGTTGCAGCCAAAGTGGATGGTCGTTATCATCTAGGATACTCAACCACTGCCAAGGCCTATAAATTGTTTAACACAAGGACTAGGTGTGTGGAAGAGACTTTGAATGTAAAGTTCAATGGACTTTCATCATTGAAAATCCCATCAAATCCTGCTGAATTGTTTAACCTTGATAAATTTACATTTGAAGATGTGTCTATCAATACTAACCCTGTAGGTACCCCACAATCTTTCTCATAAGACAATGGATGTGATATTGTGATCCCACAATACAAAGTCACTACCACCATCAGAGTAGCAGATGTTTAAAACAGCTGTCAAAACTCTGCCACTGCTGAATCAACAGTTGTTGATCAAAACTCTACCACTTCATCATCTCCAGCCTTTGTTGATAAAAATCCATCAACAGTGGATAAAAATCAACATTGTGCCACACCATTCCTCCCATTCCTCCACCTCCATTCCAAACAGATGTTGGTTCTTCAAAATTGTTAGTGCATGCATCTGTCGACTTCGTCTTGTATCGAGTCTTAGTCTAGATAGAATAGATCAGGGCACGTTATTCGAGAAAATAGGAATATTTAGAATGTTTTAAGCTGATTCCACTCGAAATGGTATTTGACCATTTCAAGCGAAATCACAAGTATTGATTCCGCTCGAATGATGTTTAGGTTGATTTCGCTTGTATTGCTGATTCCGCTCGAGCATGTTCGAGCGAAATCAAGGACACTATATATAGTTGTTTCGAGCGAAATCATAAAAACAGTTCTTAATTTCCATACCGAAGTGCTTCCGGTGTGAAGACTGATTGTATTTGCTGTTAAATCAATATAATCAATGTTTAAAGTGAAGATTACGCTGTTTCTACCTTTGTTTCTTGTTTTTCGCACCCGAAACAAAGTAAAACTCCTCTGAACGACTCGTTCGGGTCAGATACACGATCCTACAACTGGTATCAGAGCTCAAGAGGAGGAGTTCTGCAGACTACAGCTGAATTTGACTGCATTTTCTTACTTCTACACCTTCTTTCTTCAACAGAACAAAATTTAACGATCAAAACCTGATAAATTTTTCACAGACTGTGTAAAAGTGCATATTAACAAATCCTTGAAAGTTACAGGACAAAATTCGGCCTAAAAATGACTAAAATTGACCTCCGAAGTGATTCCGCTCGAACTTACATTGTTTGATTCCGCTCGAAATTAGGGTATTGTTTGATTGATTTCACTTCAACTTAGTTATTCCGCTTGAAATACTTGCTAATTCCGCTCCAGAGTAACAAACTAGAGATTCCGCTTCAAAGTTTCTAGCAGATTCCGCTTCATTAGTTTTTCTGATTCCGCTCCAAACTGCATCCTGGTGATTCCGCTCCAGAGAGTTTAATTTGGGATTTCGCTTGAAAACAGAATTGAGATTCCGCTTGAGACAGTAATTTGCTATTTCGCTTGAACTTGCAATTGTTGTTTTCGCTTGAAGCTTCTCTGTTGAAGGTATTCCGCTTGAACTACAAGAATCATGGGTGACGATTTCTACAACGCGTTCGCCACATCTTCGGTTACTCCGGCTTCGATTGCTCAAAATATGAACCTGGAAAATGAAACTGGGACTACACAAAAACCCCCAAAGCTAATGAGCATTGAAGAATATTACGGATGGAAGGATCGTTTCGAAAACTGGGTTCAAGCCAACCATCTTAGATCATGGGAATGCATTCTGAAGAAGTATGTTTTGCCACGTATTGATTTGCAAGTTATCAAAGAACTCTCGGAATTTTCTGACAAAGAACATGAGATGTACAAAGCTGAAAAAATGATGATCAGTCTACTTCAGCAAGCTATCAAAGAAGACATCTTCATATTGCTTTAGCACGACAAAACTTCAAAATCAATTTGGGATGCTCTTCGTATCAAGTTTGAGGGTAGTGAACACATGATTAAAAGCAAGAAGACACTGCTCAAGAAAGAGTTTGATCTGTTCACAAGTTTACCCGGGGAAGATACCAAAAAGCTGATTGAACGATATTGCCATTTAGTTCGATCCATGTCGATGTTGAGCATAACAAAAGATCGTGAAGAGTGGGTCGACAAATTAGCTGACGCTTTACCGCAAAAAGAGTGGGGTACATACTTGATGATTCTAAAAAATACCGGAGTTTATGATGGTTTGAAAATTTCTCAGTTCATTGAGAAGATAGAGGGTCAAGATTTGGAACAGTAGAAGATTGCTAGGATGAATAGTCCAAGTGGTCAACAGGATGTGAAAATGAACTACAAAGGCAGTGTTCCAGAAGTTGAAAGAAGCCCGAAAATTCAAACTGCTTTTAGTGCTGGAGATTCATCTGAAAAATTTGATCAAAGTTCAAACAAAAGCAGCAGTGGTTTTTCTACATACCCAAGTGTCAATCCGAAAGATTCAACTACAAGCTTTCATTCTCAAAGCACGAAAACTGGAAATGGTTATGTGATCCAGTGCAACATAGCATTGAATCTTCCAGATGGTCAAAGTTTTTCTGAAGAAGTTGCGAAAGATCACATGGCATTACTTGGATCTGTGTTGCTATCTTATGAAGGATTGGTTGCAGGGAGGATCGGAAATCCTATGCTTACAAAGGAGGATTACGATCAGATAGACGCTGAAGAGATGGAACTTATGGACATCAAATGGTGTCTAGCTAGCGTTCTGAGAAGAGCTGAAAAATTCAAGCTGATTACTGGGAGAAATGACTTTCTTGATGCACATGTTTCTACTTTAGGTTTTGATAAATCTAAAGTTACCTAGTTTCGATGCAGGGAGAAAGGACATTTCAAGAGAGAATGCAAGAACAAGGAAGCTAGTGCAGCTTAGAATCCATTCGGAAAAGATGACTACTACCGGAAGGCCATATACCAGCAGGTTGGTCAGCAACAACATCAAGAACCACAGGTGGGTCATGGTAGAAAAGTGATAGAGGATTCAAAGAGAGCATGTCTGATGGATTTTAACTGGAACAAATACATATCACCCGAAAGCAAAGCATGTATAATCAATCAGGATGACGAAAGGCTACCTGAAGGCTTTACCTGGGATATGTTTGTAGATAAAAAAGGGGAGTTTAAAGCATTTATTGCTAAGATTGTGAAAGAACCAGATATGTTTGCCACATGGATGAAATCTATTGGTGAGACTGTGAAGAATGTGGAGGAAGAGTCTGTTGCATTTGATGAAAGCTCACAAAGTGCAGATGAAAGTTCACATAGTGATGAAAGTTCTGAAAAAGAAGTTGTTTTTGATCAAACACCATCAGATTCTGGTTCTTCGGATGATAATGCTGAAAAGTCAATTGAGTTCGATCAATCACCAACTGATTATAGTAGTGATGATGAGGAAGAAAAACATATTAATATTGCAAAATCTCATCTTTCTCCTGAAAGCTTTCATTTTTATTTTGCAGATCGCCTGGAAAAGCTAATGGAGAAACGAGCTGCAAAGGAACAACAAGAAAAGAAGTCTGAAAGTGTTGTTCAAAATGAAGAAGTTAAAAGTGTTGCTGAGGAGTTTGTTGAGACTGAAAAAGTGGTCGAAGTTGAAAAGATCATAGAAGTTGAAAAGATAATCGAAGTAGAAAAAATTGTGGAGGTCATCAAGCCTTGCTCAAAGTGTCTTGAAGCTTGAAAAGATTGTACAGCAAAAGATGAGAAGTTGGCAGAGTATGAGAAGATGAAGGAGCAGTTGCTGTTCAATCTCAATTATGTGAAAGAATCTTATGATGTCTTGAACAGAACGGTAACTAGTCTTCAAAAGACTAACTCTGAAAGAGAAGATGCTTTGACAATGATGAATGCTACGATGATGTCGAAGCAAAAAGCTATCAACTTCTACATCGAGGAGAGTGCAAAGTGGAAGCAAGAGTTGGAAAAAGAGAAAATTGAGAATGAGAGGATCAGACATTTATTACAAAGCTATACTAGTTCTGATTATCTTATTGATCGAATTTATCCAACTGTTGCAGGTTTTGAAGCATTCAAAGACGACAAGCCAAAGAAGAAGGATACTGGTAAGAAACCGACTGTGAGTTATAACAAGTGTCCGTCTCCGATTTGGGAAGGTTATTCTCCCGGAAAACCAAATGAGGAGCAAGTCGAAAAAGCAGTTAATATAAAGTTAAAAACCGACACAACTGATGAATTACCAGAAAACATTGACGTCACGTCCACCTCGTCTGACACTGATCATGATTCTGAGTTAATAAAAAAGGTGGTCGATCAGGTGTTAGATACTGATGAGGAGTCTGAGTCAAAATATGAGTCTGGAGGTTCAAGTTCATCTGTCAACGGTCCAAAGTCGTCGGTTAAAAAGGCTTACAATAAAGAATTTTTGTTATCAAAATCAAATTTGGATGATGAAACATTCGAAGTTTTATACACGTTGAATGGTTCTGACAAATTATATTCTGACAAAGAATTTCCAATAAGAAGTGTTAGATTTGAAATGATCAAAAAGATTTTCAAAATGACAGAAATTAATATTTCTGAAAAAAAAAGTTAAATTTTACTGGAAAACCTAAAAAATACACTTCAAGAGTTCAACAACGTTTAAACAAGAAAAAGGGTTACAATTCCGGTTCTGGTTTTCAAAAGAAACCAAACCATAATGGTAGCTACAAAAAGAAAGGTTTAGGATTTGTTCCACCAGAAAATTATAGAAATGAGAAAAATTCTAAAACAAAAACAGAATTTGTTTCAGGTGGAAGTGCAGAGGAGGAACAGAAGAAACCGTTCTGGAAATAATCAAATCAGGAGTTTCTTGCTGAGAAGAAAAGGAATGGAACTGGAGTGTTTCATCCAAAAGAAACTCGAATCTGTTTCAAATGCAATGAAGCTGGTCACATTGCACCAAATTGTCCAAAGAATATCAAGACAAAACAGGGAGTTTCTGAAAAACTCAAAGAAAAAGTTGCTGATGTTGAACCACCAACTGAAAATTTCAAAATTTTTGAAAATTCAACTCATGAAGTTGGTGAGTGTTCAAAGAAAAATTTTTACAAAAAGAAATCCAAAGACAACCAAGTGTGGGTTGTGAAGAAGGTTGGTGAAGTAGTCAGCGATGAATCTGGTTCCACAAAGCCAGAGGAGCCACAGGTTAAGGTAAAAGTTTCAGTGAATGATGATGAATTTCCATCACTGGAGTTTGAGAAAATTAAACAGAAAGTTGGTAAAGTTGAAATCTCAGATCAGTTTTATTCTGAGAAAACTGAGTTTGATGTCGAGAAAACATTCAATGGGAATGTTAAGAAAATTTTTGGAAAAATGCTTGATGGGAAAGTGAAAGGGGTTAAAGATTTTTATGCAACGAAGAAAGCAACTTTTAACCCAATTGAACAAGAATTAAAAGAGCTAAAAACACCCAAGACTGGTAAGACTTGGGTGGAAATTCTTTTCCCGTGAAGTATCAGGACTATGCCGGAGATCCCAAGTTTGTAATCGTGGATCAGTAATCGGCATCATTCATGTATTTTAAAATAGTTTTGGTGAAAAGATTTAAAATTGTTGAAATTTTTACAGATTTAAGGACTATGCCGGAGCTTCCAGGTTGGTAATTGCGAAGCAGGAATCGGCATCCTTGATTGGTAAAATGGTTTGTGTAGACGTTTTTCCTACAGGTGGTTAAATGTTTGGGATATTTTTTTCAAGTGGTACAGAGGTTGCATACTTGTAAGTGGTAAATCAGGGACATTAAGTTGTACTTGATTTTCTACGAATGATTAAATTGAACAAGATGATGAACCAATCCCTACAAATGATAAAAACAAACGTATTTTCCGGAAAAATCATTTTGATTAAAACAAACTTAAGAGTTTTGAAATCATAATGAGAAAATAGTTTGTTGTAAGGGGGTGTTCTGATTGTTTATGCCAAGTGGATGGCAAATTGAGGTGATTTGATATCGGTTGTCATGTTTAGGGGGAGTAGAAAATTAAATTTTAGAAAATCCAAAAACATTAGAAAATTTGAAAAAGTCAAAAACATGATAAAATTCAAAAACGAGTTTTGTTGTGGAAAAGAGGAAATGATAGTACATCAGTTGACTGTCACAACATGCTAAAGATATGGAAAGTTAAAATGTAATAAACAATCTCACTGCGGATAAATCAGTAGGTTTTTGCACGTTTAGTAAATTGTGACGAGATATAAACCTAAAATTTCAAACTTGCTTATTTTGTGGGTAACAACTTCTTGGATATATCGCTAACCCCCGAAATCTTGTTTGAAATGTCCCTCTTTCTGAGATACTAGGTCTTTATACTCAGTGATATCTGGGGTATTATCCCGGGACTTCTGCTGAATGGAAATTCTGACCTAGTCCTCGTATAATACTTTCTGCAAAAGCTTGAAATATAGCATAGCCCTCAGCAAATTGATGAAACAATAAAATTGATAGTCATTGCTGTTGTATCAAAAGATCCTCTAAAGGGGACACACCAAAAGTCGAAGCCGTCATCTCTTTGCGTATACGGAAGTATCGACCTGAGCTCTCACGGCCCTCGCAATTAACCCCTTTACAGATATCATCTGTGGTATACTCACCTGTAAGACTGAATATTGGGATCTGGATACGGGAGTATATTCAAGTAGTGGGACACGTGAATAAGTTTAAGTTCTTAAGACATTAATATCGTATCTCGAATCAGTTGAACTTTGTGTGAAAATTTAAGTGGATCAGTATGCTGACAATCTAGGTGAATTGTTTAGAACTTAAAATGAAATGAAGCTTAACGGTGTTGGTGACTTGTCTCAAAAATTGATATGATCCTCTTAAACAAACTCACAAAAATATTGTCTGTAAATATTTTTTTACTGCATTACATTTCTCTTATTTCAAAATCCAAAAAGATTTTAGTGTGTTTTAGAATAAATTTTGAAAAATTCAAAAAGATTTTCGACAACTGGTATTGAAAAGCTGATTTTCAAAATTCCGAGTGCTAAACATGATGAGCATAATTTGATGGGGAGTTTGTTCTTAATTGATTATATTTTAATCATATCTTCAAATGGTTCATCAGAATTAAATGAAAAATCATTCTGGTTGTTTTTGAGGGAGAGTTTGAGTTAGTGCATGCCTCTATATTTGAAATGTGTACATGTGTGCAATTTACTTTGAGGTAGAGACTGTGCAGGTGTATAGTTAAGCCAGGTTGATCGGTCCTGAGAAAACTTGTGTTCTAAAGAGCCAGGTTACGATACCTGAGAACTCTGATTGAAGAAAGCCAGGCAACAATCATGGACCTATGAAAGCCAGACAACGATCCTGAAACTGATGATGCTGATGAACTTAAGGAATGCTAGTATGTCGCAAGGGGGAGTCTGAAGACATGCGAGAGAAGAAAGAGAGAGTGAAGCCCAGAGACTGATCAAGACTGAAGATGCGAAGACTCGACACGTATGACTCGTCAACATCTGAGGGGGAGTCTGTTAGTGCATGCATCTGTCGACTTCGTCTTGTATCGAGTCTTAGTCTAGATAGAATAGATCAGGGCACGTTATTCGAGAAAATAGGAATGTTTAGAATGTTTTAAGCTGATTCCGCTCGAATGATGTTTAGGTTGATTTCGCTTGTATTGCTGATTCCGCTCGAGCATGTTCGAGCGAAATCAAGCACACTATATATAGTTGTTTCGAACGAAATCATAAAAACAGTTCTTGATTTCCATACCGAAGTGCTGCCGGTGTGAAGACTGATTGTATTTGTTGTTAAATCAATATAATCAGTGTTTAAAGTGAAGATTAAGCTGTTTCTACCTTTGTTTCTTGTTTTCCGCACCTGAAACAAAGTAAAACTCCTCTGAACGACTCGTTCGGGTCAGATACACGATCCTACAAAAATTACTAACAGATGTTAGCTCAGATGATTCACAACTGCAACCTTCACCTCTCAAAGCCATTGTTCCATACAAGGGGGATCTAATCTTCCTTAAATCTCATCCACCTGATCAAGTTATTGGCATCATCAATGAAGGGGTTCTCACAAGAAGTCAATCCTAAAACATATGTATTTTTGTAGGCTTTCTATCTCTCCATCAACCTGTAAAGTACTAAGAGGCATTGAAATATAATAGCTGGGTAGAAGCTATGCAAGAAGAGCTCCAACAGTTTAAAAGAAAACAAGTATGCGAACTTGTACCACTTCCAGAGGATGTAAGTCCAATTGGCACAAAGTGGGTCTTTAAGAACCAAACTGATGAAAGGGGCATTGTTGTCAAGAACAAAGCCTGGCTTGTGGTTCAAGATTATAGACAAGAAGAGGGCATAGACTATGGTGAGAGATTTTCTTCGGTAGCAAGACTTGAAGCCATCAGACTGTTCTTAGCCTTTGTTGTCAACCACAACATCAAGGTGTATCAGATGGATAAAAAGTGTGCCTTCCTATATGGCAAAATACAAATGTTTGCCAACCTCCTGGTTTTGAAGATCATTTTTATCCTGATCATGTCTACAAGCTTAATAAAGCTTTGTATGACTTGAAACAAGCACCAAGAGCCTGGTATGAAATTCTTTCCACTTTTCTAATCTCCATAGTAAAATTGATAAAACATTGTTTTTAAAATGGAGAGGAAAAGATTTGATGATTGTCCAAATTTATGTTGATGACATTATCTTTGGAAGCACATGTACCTCCATGTGTGAAGAATTTAGACAACTCATGACAACAATGTTTGAAATGAGTGCCATGGGTGAACTTCAATGCTTTCTTAGTCTCCAAGTTAAGCAATTGCAAAATGGAATTTTCATTCATCAAAGCAAATATGTAAAAGAACTTTTAAAAAAATTTGACATGAATGATTGCAAACCATGTAGTACACCCATGGAAACCACAAAGCTTGTCATGTCTGATGAAAAAGATGACTTGGTTGATTAAACACTGTGCAGAAGCATGATTGGTCCTTATTGTACCTAACTGCATTAAGGCCAGACATCATGTTTGCAACATGTGTCTATGCCAGATCCCAGTCAGCACCTAGGAAGTCTAATCTCATTGGTGTAAAAAGAATATTCAGATACATAAAAGGTGCTCCCACACTTGGTATCTGGTATCCTGCAAATGGGAATGTCAAGCTTTCAGGTTTCTCAGATAGTGACTTTGCTGGATGCAACACCACAAGGAAGTCTACATCAAGAGGGCGTTAATTCCTAGGCAATTGCTTAGTGTCTTGGCAAAGTAAAAAGCAAGCAGTTGTTTCTACATCCACTTCTGAAGCAGAATACATTACTGCTGCAAGCAGTACAACCCAATTGTTGTGGCTTCAAAATCAGTTATTGGATTTTGGTATAACTGCTCTAAAGACTCCTCTTATGTTGGATAGTCAAGCAGCTGGAAATATCATCAAAAATCCAGTATCCCACTCAACCACCAAGCACATTGACATCAGATATCACTTTGTGAGGGATTGCTATGAAAAAGGTTTGATTTCTCTGCATCATGTTCCAACTATTATAATATGAAAATTCAATCAAAGGAAGATGGTCCTCCCAACTTCCACCCAAATCAATAACACAAGCCCTGAGCATATCCTCAAGCGTTTGAATCGTACGTTCCCTTTGGCCATCTGTCTGAGGATGATACGCAGTGCTAAAATTTAGACGAGTGCCTAGGGATTGCTGAAAGCTTTTCCAAAAATGAGATGTGTATCTAGTATCCCTACCGGAGATAATAGATACCGGCACTCCGTGGAGGGATACTATCTCATCCACGTACAACTGAGCTAGCCTATTAGAGCTGTGTGTTTCTTTAATAGGCAAGAAGTGAGCTGACTTGGTCAGCCTGTCGACTATAACCCAAATAGTATCATTCCCGTGCTCCGTCCTTGGTAACTTAGTGATAAAATCCATAGTCACCACTTCCCACTTCCAGGTGGGAAGTTCAGGCTGTTGCATTAAACCTGACGGCTTTTGATGCTCGACTTTAACCTACGCGCACGTCAGACATTTAGCCACATAGGTGGCTATAGATTTCTTCAAACCTATCCACCAATAATTTGTCTTTAGATCCTGGTACATCTTATCACTGCCTGGATGGGCTGAATATTTTGAACTATGAGCTTCCTGAAGGATTACGTCTCTAAGTCCTCCATGGATAGGGACCCAGATTCGTCCATTCAACCTAAGGATTCCATCCTTGCCATAAGACAATTGATCAGCAGTGACGCCTAACTTCTCATTCGGAAAGTTAGCTTCCAACATAGCTTTCTTCTGAGCAGTCAACAGTCTTTCGTTCAAGCTGTTCCTAAGTTCAATGTTTTTGGCGTTGATTCTTATCGGTTTAATCCTTTCCTTTCTGCTCAAGGCATCAGCAACAACATTTGCTTTGCCTGGATGGTATCGAATTTCGCAATCATAATCGTTTAAATTCTCCATCCAACGACGCTGCCTCATGTTAAGATATTTTTGATTGAACAAGTGTTGAAGGCTTTTATGATCAGAATAAATCACACACTTGGTTCCATATAGATAATGCCTCCAAAGTTTCAGTGCAAATACAACGGCACCCAATTCCAAATCATGGGTGGTGTAGTTCTTTTCGTGCACCTTTAATTGACGTGAAGCATAGGCAATGACCTTGCCTCTCTGCATAAGCACACAACCCATACCTATGTGTGATGCATCGCAGTAAACAACAAACTTTTCAATCCCTTGCAATGTCAACACCAGAGCAATGCTTAATTTCTGCTTGAGGATCTCAAAAGATTCTTGTTGCTTGGGACCCCAGTCAAACTTGACATTCTTGCGAGTTAACGAAGTTTGCGGTGTAGCGATCCTAGAAAAGTTTTCAATGAAACGTCTGTAGTATCCTGCTAGACCCAAGAAGCTGTGAATCTCTGTGGGTGTTTTTGGTGCTTGCCAGTTCATAATTGCTTCAATCTTAGCGTGCTCCACCTGGATATCACGCTCACTCACTACGTGTCCAAGAAATTGAACTTCTTGGAGCCAGAACTCACATTTAGAGAACTTAGCGTAAAGCTTTTCTTGTTGCAGAAGTTCAAGAACACATCGGAGATAATTTTTATGATCGGCGTGATTCTTAGAATAAATAAGTATTTCGTCAATAAAAACAATGACAAACTTATCTAAATAGGGCTTGCAAACGCGATTCATGAGATCCATGAACGCTGCGGGTGCATTAGTGAGCCCGAAAGGCATCACTAAGAACTCGTAGTGGCCATATCGAGTCCTGAATGCAGTCTTATGCACATCTTTAGTTCTGACCTTCAGCTGATGGTAACCCGAACTCAAATCGATCTTTGAAAAGTAGCTTGCCCCCTGAAGTTGATTGAACAGATCTTCAATTCTGGGTAATGGATAACGGTTCTTGATTGTAACTTTGTTCAGATCAAGATAATCAATGCATATACACATTGAGCCATCTTTCTTCTTTACAAATAGAATCGGCGCTCCCCAAGGGAATGAGCTAGGTCGAATAAAACCCTTCTCCAACAAATCATCCAATTGTGTTCTCAATTATTTCATCTCAGTTGGTGCCAACCGATAAGGTGCTCTTGCAACTGGCGTTGCTCCAGGAATAATATCGATCCTGAATTCCACTTGCCTGTCTAGAGGTAAACAAGGTAATTCTTCAGGGAATACATCTGGATATTCAGAAATAATAGGGATGTCTTCGATCTTAGGCTTTGGCTCGTCTATAGTCACTTGTGCCATGTAAATGACACAACCTTTCTTCAAACACTTTGATGTGTTAGGCCCTAAAGTGTGAGACTGACGCATCAAATTAATACAACGGGCTATGGTTACGAACTGGGTCTTACCAGGTTAGTTAATATTAGGTTTTGGACCTTTATAGGTCACTTGGGCCAATCTTTAGGCCATGTGGGCCAAGCAGGCCCAAGGGGAGCCCATGTAGGGAAGTGGGCTTTAGCATGTACATAAACAAGTTTCTAACTTGTTTTGAGGTTTGAGCTTCATAGTTACAGAATTCCTACGGAGCGAGAGAGGCGATTTGGTGGTAGAATACTTGTACAGACATTTTGCTTATTGAAAGTGATTCCGGTTTGTTCTTCGTTGTTCATATTTCTTGTTGTTTTTCATTTTATTTCTTGAATCACATCAAGTTTGGATTCCGCACAAACTTGGTGTAGTTTGATATCATTGAAAGATCCGGCTTACGGGACTTACAATTGGTATAAGAGTCATTAGAACCTATTTCTAGGCTCGGTGTGATATCAAAGATTCAAGATTTGGAATTTTTGTTCATCGTGTTCTTCGTGGTATTCAAAATGTTCATTGGGTTTGTTTAAGAAAATCATTATATTTTGCTTTGGTGATTCTGTTGAAAGGTGTTAGAAGATTAAAGTTTTTATTAAACTGATTTGGAAATATATTCTATTTTTGATAAGATTTAAATTTTTGAATAATTTCCAATACTTGCGGAACTGATTGCTTTTAAAAGGTAGTTTCAAAATATTTCTTTGGTTGACCAGTATCTTGTTTCAAAAGTCACAAAGATTTCGAGTTATCTCAACAATAAGGTCTCGACTCCATTTTTCAAAGAAACAAAGGCTCCTTGTTTCATCTGGTCGCGAGTCACAATTTTTGAGTTCCACAGTGTTGATAACAGTAGGTCTCGAGTCACTACAACAGGTCTCGACTCATTCTCAATAGGTCTCGAGTCCGACATCTCTCCAACGTTCACGGTTTTGAGTCCATCACCTCTATCCATTCAATCATCAATTGGTCTCGAGTCAAGGAGGTCTCGTGTCATCAACATTTCAAGGTCTTGACTCATTTTCACCCTGATCTTGACTTCCACGTTTTTGAGTCGCAACCAACATCACCTCTCCACGGTCTTGAGTCATCTCTTTTGTTGTCTCGAGTTGCATCCTACAACCACACATTCAATTCATAACGGATCCAGTCACAACGAGATTTGCTCTTTCTTCTGTCATACTTTACCATTTTATCAGATCATCACAATACTTCATCATCTCCGACGAACCATCACGTCAGTCATCTCCACATCTCCGATAGACACCATCATCATCCGTTTCTGTCATCACCCATCGTCTCCGTCGAGTTTTCGAGTCCTATTTTCGAGTTTTCGGTTTCGAGTTTGATCATTATCATCATCTCCCAGTCGCAATCACAAAAGGAGTTCTCGAGTCTCATCTTTTCACGGTCTCGATTTACAAAGGTCTCGAGTTATCTCTTTCACAGTTCCGAGTCACAACCAAGATCTCGAGTCATTGATCATCCGAGTCGCAACGATCACACCTGCAACTCCGTCTCTGGTCATCGTTCATCATCATCACGAGTCGAAACAAATTCCGAGTCGCAACCATCTCTCACTGTTTCGAGCTCTGATTTCAACTCCATCACTTATCATCCATCATCGACTACGATCTTTGTCTCCGGTCCTCATCACAGCCCTTCCTTCATCTCCGACAATCACCTCCGGTTACCATTGCCGACTGGAACCATCGTTTGACGAAGAAGAAGACAGTAGTGATTTTAGGGTTTTTATTAATTATAATAATGATCATATTAATAATCATTAGGTCATCATTACATAATCATTAATTATAATATAATAATAATATTAATAATAATAATTATTATTATTATTATTATAATATTAGTTAGTTTATTCTATATATATTAAAAAAATTAAAAAAAGGGGTTTGTTTGTTTTGGGAATAAGTTTTGATAGGCTTTTGAGGTGCGGTTCAGAAAGCAGGTTCATTCGATTGAAAGGGTTTGAGTTAGCGAGCACACAGGTTCTCGTTTGGTTTGCGTTTTGAGGAGAAGAACAAAAGTATCAACCACCCACTGAAATTATGGCATTTATGTTTAACAAACCCGTGTCCAAAGAACGTGAAGTGATACTTTCTGTCTTTTTCACTCCTGAGTGTAGAGAAAGAAATGTGGCTTATCGGTTACATAACGATGATTTAATTCAAGGTCACAAAGATATTAAAAATAAAAACTTTACTTTGGTTATAAATGAAAAACTTTATAAAGAAAAAATTAAAGCCCAAAGGAAAGATATCATTCAGTTGAAAGAAGAAATCAGCATTAAGAATTGTAACTATAAAGATGATCAAGCCATAATTAAGGCCTTGACCAAGGAGCTAGAAGACATAAAGTTGAAATATCAGGTTAATGAAATTAATATTAAAAAATATGACACTTCTAGCAAGATGACTTATGGCTCAAAAACTGATAAGTCATCAATCAACAACAAATTTGTTGGTAATAAACAACCAGCTCTGTCAATAAATTTCGTTTCTAAAGGAAATGTTGATCCTAATGCTTCGGCAGATGAAGTAAATGAAGAAACAACTGAAAATGTAGTTGGGGATGAACAAGCATCTGAGTCTGATTCTTGTGAAAATTTAATAAATGAACCTAATCCAGACTCTATTTTGGCGTTTGATATTTTTAAATTGGTTTTTCGCTCTGTGATTAATTTCAGGCCTGATAGTTTGAGCGAAAACGCTGATGCTTGTGTAACAAAGACTGAATCGGCAATGGAAACAAATGAGCCAGCTGAACCATTTGATTCCAAATGTGAATCATCTGAAGCAGCTGATTCTAAGAAATTGGAATCAGTGGATTCTAGTGGATTCAGCTCAAAGGCGTTATGTGCAGAACCGTCTTGTGCTGAAAATTCGTCAAATGTTTCAGCTGAAGTTTCTACTAAAGTTTTTGGTATTTCATCCAACAAACCAGAACTCTCAGATTTTGTCAAAGCTGATGAGATGAAGGATGAAGAGAAGACTGACATGAACCAGGCTCCAAGTGCGCAAGCTGAACAATCTGAACCTTCTGTTAGTGATGAAAAGGTTCAGATCAAACAACAAGAGCCGAAGTGAGCAGGTAAAGGACACGAAAATAAGAAGCCTAAACATCAAAGACGATCGGGCTCTCCACAGTCCTCAACGGGCAGCACTAATCCTCAAAAGGCCCATGATGTGAAAAATGCTTTTTTAAGCCAGTTTGTAATGGCAAATGTGAGAAATATGCATTTGACTGTGCTAACAAAGCTTTTGAAAAGACAGGTGAGATTTCTGAATAAGACCTGCAGTCTAAACAAAACAAGAAGAATCAAAAGAAATCTCCACCACAGAAGGCCCCTGCAAACGATAAGTATAGACATCCAAATTCATCCTCGTTTGCAATAAATATGCAACAAAAGCTAGCACAGAAAGGACCAGCTCATCCTTCAGGGCCTGCAAGAGCTACACAAGCTGATCAGAATGCCTACTACGTGAAGAGACAAACATGCTTCAATTGCGGCATTGCTGGTCACATTGCTCGGAACTGCACAAGGCATCCCTACGTACCCTACTATATGCAAAATCAGAGGGTTACATCAAAGGATAACAATCATTCTAAGCCAATGAAGGTATCATCACCTAAGGCAATGAAGAATGTGAATCCCAAGGTTAAACCATCTGATGGGGATTGGAACACTGCTAAAAACAAACGCAAGGTTGTTCAGGAACAAAAACGTGTTTCTAAAACTAACAAACCTGAATCACCTAAAGTTGCTCAACCGAAGGCAACAAACACGTTTGTTAAACCAAAACAGATTTGGAAACCCAAATCCAAAGCAGCAACGTCTCTGATCCTCGAAACAAATGGGGACTTGTGTTTAAAAGAAGTGTCTTATTTTGATGCTTCAGGTAAACCCAGGACCACGATGGCCTGGGTACCCATATCTTACTAATCTCCTTATTTTTCAGGAACAACCAAGGAGGAGCTGTTGACACTCTCTGGAATGTTGATAGCGGTTGTTCCAGAGATAAAAACGGGTAACATTTCACTGTTGCAAAAAGTTCAAATTTTTTTACAGATGATATGTTTCCTTTTGAGGAGATTAGAGAAGTAAGATAAGATCAGCAAAAGGTACCGTTTAAATTCAGTACTTTGATTTGAATATTGATTAGTCTTCAATATGATGATAGAACAGTTAAGCAAAAATATTTTTTTTTCTTTCTTAGTTCATTATTTTGTATATAAAGTGTCCTTTCTCTAGTAAATGGTAAATTTGCGCAGAAATACAAGATTTATGCACAAATTTAGGGGGAGAGGGACATATAGATAGATATAGAGTTTAGGGGGAGAAATCTCAGAAAAGAAAAATACAAAAAGAGTTTGTTGTATATATATGTATTGCTTTATGGGAAAAATGAGAAAAATACAAAAACATTAGAAAAATGAAGAAAGCCAAAAAGATAAATTGCATGATATGGGAAGTGAAATAAATGTTCGTGTTAAAGGGTTTGACTAACACATGTAAGGTGTCATAGCTGAAAAGACTAGGATCTACTATGATATGTCGATAGGCTTGACGCTCAAAATGATAAAGGATACTAAGTGATATAAAGTATAAACATAACGAACTATGTACCATGTGGGTAACATACCAATGGCGTATGATTTTATGGTCTTAAATCTTGCGTTGATAGATAGCCAACGTCTAAGGTTTCAGGTCTTTATATTGTTGAATCATCTGGGGATATCTTGGCTGTCCTTCTGTTGCATCTAGATTATATGCAGACCTAGACACAGTCAGGATATCTTAAAAGATCCCAAGAGGATAAAAACCCTAAGGAATCAAATCTCAAAATGAGAAAATTCCAAATGCTCAAAGAGCCAAATTCGTACGAACAAGGAATTTGCCTCGCCCTTGTTGGACAAAATCATTGGTCGCTATGCTGTACGAAAGTACAGACCTGTCACCAATGGTCTAACGTTGTAAATCAAAACGGATGACATCAATATACTCACCTGTTACGATGAATTGTTGTGCTTACCTTGATCACGGGGGTATGCCTTGGAATGGGACACACGGGTATAATAGTATAATATTACCTTAAGCATATCACGAAGTTGAAAAATTGAAAGTTGAGCGTTAAAGTTTAAGTGGACAAACATATTGGCAATCGCATAGATCAGTTTGATTAGGCTCGTACTGAAAAGTGTTCCTTTGTCTGCCTGAGAACGAATTTTGATCCCATTGCAATTGTAATTGTATATTATATTATGGTATTTGTTTATATTTTGAGTTTTTTATTTGTTTCTAGTTCTTAATATTAAAAAAATAGAAAAATTCAAAAAATACAAAAATAGTGTCTTGCTTTTCTATAAATCCAAAAAATAGAGTGTTTATTTGTTTTATTAAAATTTAAATGTAACCGTTCTTGAAGATTTTACTGATCATCAAAAGTTGAAAGAATTTAAATTGTGAAATCCGAGTACAAGTACTTGGATGTACCTAGTGTTGATACGGTACTCTCCCCGTTGCATAAGAAATGTTTGCTTTATGAGTTTGTAAGCATGTGCAAAACTTGATTTCGATCAAGAACAGGGGTTGATGAAGACTGAGATGTTGTTAGTTGCTGAAAAAGCCTGAAGCATCACACACACAAGATGTACCTGAGTCAGAAAAACCGGATACGAAACACCGTCTGACAGTGAAAGTACATTTAAAGAAGTACCGTGAACCTGCTTGAAAGATGAAGATTGAAGAAGAAAAGAGCTGCTAAGAATCCTCCTCTCACATTCTTTTTAACAAGATTTTCAAGCAAAGCTGATCGTGATCCTGATATGAAGCTAACCACAAAAGCTGAAGAAAGAGACCCAGTGCTGAGAGTTCAGAAGTCAAGAACTTCCACAACATCTGCATTATAGCGACAACCATAGACTACGTTGAAGAAGTTGCTGAATTCATGCTATGAAGACAATTTGATGGCATCATTCTAGGGGGAGATTGTTAGGCCCTAAAGTGTGAGACTGATGCATCAAATTAACACAACAGGCTATGGTTACGAACTGGTTCTTACCGGGTTAGTTAATATTAGGTTTTGGACCTTTATAGGTCACTTGGGCCAAGCTTTAGGCCATGTGGGCCAAGCAGGCCCAAGGGGAGCCCATGTAAGGAAGTGGGCTTTAGCATGTATATAAACAAGTTTCTAACTTGTTTTGAGGTTTGAGCTTCATAGTTACAGAATTCCTACAGAGAGAAAGTGAGAGGCAATTGGTGGTAGAATACTTGTACCAGACGTTTTACTTATTCAAGTAATAGAACGTGTGCAAGTATTGAAAGTGATTCTGGTTTGTTCTTCGTTGTTCATATTTCTTGTTGATTTTCATTTTATTTCTTGAATCACATCAAGTTTGGATTCCGCACAAACATGGTGTAGTTTGATATCATTGAAAGATCCGGTTTACGGGACTTACATGATGCTTTAAGCATAGATACTTGTTTAGGCAAACCATACTGCGTATCTCCCTGAATTATTAATGGCTCTCCATAAGGAGTCTTGATACCACTTGCTTCTTATCACATAGAGTTTGGGCTTGGTTATGAGACAACCAGTCCATGCCTATCACTATGTCGAATCCTGCCAATTTAAACAGAAGCAAAGACAGCGGAAAAGAGTGATTCCTAACGGATATAAAACATCCATCTAATATTGTTGAAGCAGTCTCTATGGTACCGTCGGCCAATTCTACCACATATTTTATGCTTAGAGTTTTAACAGGCAGATTTAATAGTTTACAAAATTTATTGTCTACAAAAGACTTGTCTGCACCCGAATCAAACAAAACTCTAGCATACACATCATTAATAAGGAAAGTACTTGTTATAACATTATCGTTTTGTACCGCTTCCTGTGCATTCATCTGGAAGGTTCAAGCATTAGTCTTCTTAGCCTCTTCAGGCTTCCTTGGGTTCTTAGGGAAATTGGTCTTTATGTGCCCCTTTTCGTTGCAACCATAACATGTTGCATCCTTCATTTTCTTGCAATCCAAAGTTCTATGCTCTTTGGACTTACAGATACCACATACTTTAGGCTTTGACTGCGATTGTGCCTGTGATTCGAGTCTGCACTTCCCAAAATGATGCTTCTGGCAAGTTTTGTATTTGGGCTTCTCACCTGTCCGTTGGGTATCCTTTTTAAACCCAGGACTTTTCCTATGATCTGAGTTCCCTTTTCTTTTCTTGTCGGAGCGATGAGAGCTCTCATCCTCCCGTTTCCGTTTTCCTTCCTCAAAATCTTTAGCAGATTTATTTCTGACTCCATCGAGTGTGAGAGATAGAGACAGATCCACCACTGACCTGTATGTGGTAGGTCTGGAAGCTTTCACATTACCCTTGATTTCTGGAGCCAGGCCTCCAATAAAACGAGCTATGTGCTTTGGTTCTGGTGTGACCAAATAAGGAACCAATCGGGACATGGTATTGAAGCTTGTAACATACGCCTAACAATCCAAGTTCTTCATGACCAAAGTCAAGAAGTCAGTCTCGATTTTCTCAACCTCATTCCGAGGACAGAAATTTTCCTTGATCAGTGGAACAAATTGATCCCAAGACAAGTTATACAACGGGATCTTCCCTGTGGCTTGGATTAACGACCTCCACCAAGCCAAAGCTTCTCCTTTGAATGACTGTGAAACAAACTTCACAATATCCTGATCTACACAACCACTGATATCTACCACAGTATCCATCGCATCAAGCCATGTCATACAGTCAATGGCACCTTTTTCTCCTGTAAAGTCCCTTGGCTTGCAAGAGACGAAGTATTTGTAAGAACAAGTTTTGACACGTGGCTCTGATTAAGCACAATTCGTTTGGAAGGAATACTCCTCTGATTCGACGAATGATGAGAATCGTCCTTATGAGATGCATGAGTCTTGGAAGGTGGTTTCGTATGAGGTACAGATTGGGTCCCGCTGCGAGTACCACTCGATTCTTTGAACTGTCTGTCAATAGCTCGAGTGAAAACATTATCTACCATTGATTGTAAATCTGCAGCTGCTACATTCATTCTTGTATTGTCATTCCTCATATTGGGATGACTGTTAACTTCGTCTGATTCAGGCATGCTGAAGCTTGTTTTCTATAAAACAATTGACAATAATTTGTTCAGAGGTTTATTATGGAATCATCATTTTCGATGATTCTTTAACCATGGTAATTATAAACCATATTTGGTTAATTTTTTAATCATATTTTAAATTTTCCATTATAAATTATCCCAGTTATATATCATTTAGGATATTAAGGTGGCACAAAAGGCATAGTCACGAGGACAAGCCATGATCTTATAAGATCGAGGCATTAAGGTTTGAACATAGTTCATCACCCTTCTTGACAGGGAGTCATAGACTGCAACTGCCATTTCTCTTTAAAGGACAATAAGTATGGCCCGTAGGCACTTCATCACTAATGGATGTTTAAATTTTCAGGTAAGAATAAGGAATTGGAAAATCCAATATAAGGATGAATTGTGTGATTTTATCGAATCACATTTTCCAGGTGTGCTAACATGTTTTCAGATGTTAACAAAGATTTGAATCTTAAAAAGGTTTTACCATCATGGCCATGTCTAAAATGACATATGGGCTAGGTTATACCTTTAAGATTTTCTTTTAATATTTAATGGCAGATCAATTGTAAATTGGAATGATATTTTGATTTGTTTTATATAGTATATGCATATAATGACAAATAAAAATTTTAAAATGAAACATTCCGTAAATTGAAAGAAGTACATAGCTGCCCTAAACGGGACTTTTAAATAGATAACTTGTCCACATAGGGACTAAAATAAGAAACACAAGTCCACGTAGGGACCAAATACATAAACAAAATGTCCACGCAGGGACTTAATTGAAAAAGGAATTACAAAACAATAAAATAAGGATTTTTAATAATCCCTTGTTGGTGCATCTAGTGTCTGTTAACTTCGTCTTCATCGAGTCTTATGTCTAGATAGGATAATCAGGGTTCTGAAATCAAGAAAGTGGTATTTAGATGTAATTCCACTTGAAATGACACTAGGTTATTTCAAGCGAAATCAGATTGATTTAATTCCGCTTGAACCATTACTTGTTGATTTTGCTTGAGACTGTTTGGTGCGAAATTAGGTCTCGCTTGAAGATGTTCAAGCAAAATCAGCACAACTATAAATAGGTAGAATGTATGTCATTTGGAGCGGAATCAGGTCATTAGTTCTGAGTCGAGGTGCTGTCCGTTTGTCATTTGAACATGTAAAAGCTCAGGAAATCAATAATAGAAAAGAATTGAAAAGGAACAAACTGTTTGACATTGTTTGCATTGATTCCGCCTTTGTAAATGATGATGAACTACTCATACTGACTATTTAGGGTCACCAGAACGATCCAACAAGTGGTATCAGAGCTCAGGACGAGGAGTTCATACCAATTCAGCTTGATTTCATCGAATTCTCTCACTTCTACACCTTCTTTTCTTATTTAAACAAAATTCAACGGTTGAAATGGCCTGATTTTGACATATATCAAGCGAAACATAGTGTTAACTAATCCCTGAAAGAATTGGACCTTAATTCGAAAAATTCAGACAAAATTGACTAATTCCGCTTGAAAATCAGTTCGAACATGTTGACATCATCTTATTCCGCTTGAAATACTTGTGTAATTTCAAGTGAAACCAGCTTAAAATCATATTCCGCTTGAAAAATAGTGTCTGATTTCGCTTAAAATCGGATTTCGCTTGAAATCAGATTTCGCTTGAAAATATTGTCCGGATTCCGCTTGAATCCATATTCCGCTTGAAATTTTAAGCGAAATAAGTGATTTCGCTTGAAAAGGCTGATTCCACTTGAAAAGCTATTTCGCTTCAAGCTGATTCCGCTTGAAGTTGCTGTTTTTCAAAATTTCAAAAATTTTTCTAAGTGTTTGTTGATTGTTTCAGGTACGTGAAAGATGGATGAATTCATGAATCCTTTTAGTGATATGTATGCCTTTGCTGGAAACTCTGGAGATGATACTTCTAGCAACACCAATGAGAACACTCCGAATGCGAAGAAAACTTTATCGGATGCTTTAAGCATGGAGAGTGCATACGGAACATATAACAAACCTCCAAAGTTGATGGCGATTGAAGAGTACACTCGGTGGGCCAAGAAATTTGAAGAATGGTTAAAGGCATTTGCGTATCCCAGCTGGAAAAGTCTAAAGAATGGATACAGTGATGGAGGGCAAAATGGTGAAAATTTGACAACAACTGAAGATATAGAGAGTTTTGTTGCCAAGCAAAAGTGCATCACATTGTTGTTACAGTTTGTCAGGGAAGACATAATATCTCTGATTGAGTATAAAAATTCTACAGATCTCTGGGAAAAGTTAGAAGTGAAATGTTTAGGAAGTGCTGAAATAGTGAAAAACAAAAAGAAACTGTTGAGAAAAGAGTTTGATTTATTCATTTGTTTAAAAAATGAATCTGTTTCTAAGATGATTGAGAGGTTCGGGCACTTGAAGTTGGAGCTGGCAAGACATGGGATTGTATATTCTCAAGAAGAGTTAGTCGACAAATTGTTTGACTCGTTGCCAGATGAGATGGATTGGCAATACTTTGCGTTGATGTTGAAGAATACGATCGAGTCGGAGAAGCTTACGGTTGATTTGTTGATTGAAAGACTGGAAAGTCACGAGCTAGAGATAAAGAAATCATACAAAGTCAATCATTCTTCATATCAGCAGAATTTGGATTTGTATTATTCAAAAAGCATGATTCCCAAGAATACGTCTCCCAAGACAACTTTTTCTGCTGAAAATTCCAACACATCTAGCAAAGAGAGTTCAAGCAGTGGATTTCACAGTGGTTCTTCGTCAACCTCTAGCCAATCAACTGCAAAGAACTTATTTCAATGCAATATCGTTGTAGATATAAAGAACGCTCAAAACTTTAGCGAGGAATCTGCAAAGCAACAGATGATATTCTTAGCTTCTGTGCTAGAGTCGTATGAGAGCTTTGTGACAGGCAAGATAAGCAACACCAACCTAACAAAGGAAGACTACGATCAAATAGATCCTGAGGAGATGGAATTGATCGACATAAGGTGGTGTATGGCCAGTGCAGTGCGAAGGGCACAACATTTCATGGAGATTACAGGAAGAAAGTCTATTGGTGGACCATCTACCAAGTTAGGCTTTGATAAGTCAAAAGTGACCTGTTTCAAGTGTAAACAGAAAGATCATTTTAAAAGAGAGTGTCGAAATGCTTATGCTGATGATTCTGAAAATCCGTTCAAAGAAGATTATTACAAGAGAGCGATTTATCATCAGAATAAATCAGAACCGCCAAGAATAAAACAGCTTGAGGATAATAAAGAAAAATCCAGAGCTCTTGCTGTGATTCATGACGATAAAGGTTTTGACTGGAGCGAGTTATTACCATAGGAGGATGCGGTTGGATATGCTTTTATGGCAAAGTCTGTTGAGCCTGTTCCTTTTAAAGACAACAGAAATGAACAAGAGAAGTATGTCAACAGAAAGATGAAAGCTCAAAACAGAATGATTAGAATATCTGGTATATATACTGGAGCAAAAAGGGCGAAGAGATGGGATCCAGACAGAGAATGTTATCTTGACCCCATGGGAAACATTGCTATTAACTCAAGGACCCTCGATCTTGATACCATAATTCAACAAATTGCTGAAGAAGAAGAGGGTTGGCAAAGAAAATGGTGGGGAAGCGGAGAAGGAAAGAAGAGAAAGAAAAAGAAAAAGAAAAAGAAGAAAAGCCAAAGAAGATAGATAAAGGGATCATTGATACGTCACAAGAGTTGACAGCTGAAAACTTTGGAAAGATGGCTAATAAGGTGCTGGCTGCTAAGGAACTTGAGGTAGACTCTAAGTCTGAATCTGAGTCTAAAAGACAGGTCAGTTCAAATGCGTCAACGACTAAGTCAGGTAAGAAAGTCAAAGGTGACATTGACTGCAAAAATTGCATCAAAGAGTGCAAAGTTTGTAGTACAATCATTTATCTCAATGGTAAGAAAGTTGATGATCTGACTGGTAGAGTCAGAAGTGTGGAAGATCAGATCCTTAACCGTGATAAAATGTTGAAGGCTTCGAATGACAGACTAAAAGAATTAACTGACAAAATTGAAAATGATAAAATTGACAAAGAAAAAGTTAGGAAAGAAAATGAGCAGTTAGTTCTTGAAAATCGTCAGATTTCAGAAAAATTTGAGAAGCTTAAACGAACGGTTAAAGATGCTGATGAAAGAAATGGTAAGACAACTAAGGAAAATATTCATTTGTCAGGAGTTCTTCGGGTAAGAGAAGAGTTAATCAACCAGCTTGCTGGATGAAATTGCAAAGCTGAAGCTTCGGTTTCAAGAACCTGAAATTGAAAATGAACGAATCCAGTTGAAACTAAAAAGTTACAACTCCGCAAGCTTTGTTTTGCAACACATTGTTCCCAAACCCATCGGGAAAAACAAAGCAGGCCAAGATGTCTTTTCGGAAGGAACCGGGGTGGGTTATCATCAAGTTCCACCACCAGTTCTAAACAATTATTCAAAAAAACAATCATGGTTGGTTAATATTGAAGATGATAATGAAGTGAAACTTCCAGACACGATTGATGTCACATTCACTTCATCTTCCGATGACGATAATGTCCAAACTGAAGTGGTGAAAAGTGTGGTTGAGAATGTTCTAAAATCTGAGAGTGACACTACTGAGGAAGATGAATGTTTCTTGGACAAATACATTCCGAAATCAAAGTCCAAAAACAACTTAAATGAAGAACCTAATCTTGTCATGTATAAGATGTTGGGATCGGATAAGTTGTATTCGGATTCTGATTTTCCTCTGGAGAATGTAAATGTTGCTAAATTGACAATTGTGTTTAAATTGATTGAAATTGATCTGTCTGAAGTGAAAAGCTTAAACCAAACAAAAATACAAATGAATTTTGAAAAAGATAAAGCTTACTACAAGAAGCCTATTGTTCCACCACGTTTTTATAACAACAATCGAAACAGATGGTCGAGTGGTTATCAGGGTGGTAAGAATTATCAAAAGAAAAATGTTTAAAACAAGAAGTTTGTTGAGACAAAAGTGTTTGTGAACAGTTCAAGTTCACTTTCTGATGAAGAATCTGAGATTTTTCAAAATCAAACAAAGAGTTCTTTGAGAACAAGGCTTCATAGCCTCAGTCTGAAGGTACAAGTCAGGTAGCTGACACCCGAACATGCTTCAAATGCAATCAAGTTGGACATATTGCACGAATGTGTACCAACTTGAAGCCTAAGACTGAAGTTGTGACGAATTCAAAAAAGAAAGATGATGTGAAGGAAAAAGCTCCATTGGTTGTTAAGAAAAAGGTTTTGAAAAATGAAAACATTAAAATCAAAACTGAACCTGTTAAGAATGTGGTAACTAAAAATGACAAATTTTACAAACGGGTTGCGTCACCTCAACAAACATGGAAGCCAAAAGTAGTTGAAAAGAAAGAAAGTGTTTCAAAACCAAAAGTTTCTGAGACTGAAAAACAATCATCTTCTACCACCGGTAAAGATGGAGGTATCTTTGGATTACTATGAAAAACTCGAAAAATCAAAATCCATGGTTTCTGAAAAGAAAGAAGTTTCAAAGAAAGACCAACCATCTGGTCAACCTCAAAAAGATGAGTTTTTCCTATATAAAAAGGTTGAGGTTGGGTCTGATGAAAGCTTGAAAATGAATTATAAGAATTTTTCGCCACTTTACACTACAAAATCTCACATCAAAATTGAGTTACCTGAGTCAAAAGAGGCTTGGGTAGCATCAAAATCTAACTAATGTGTTTGTGGTTTGTGCAGGAGCTTCCGAGATACGTTTCGCGATGGATTATGGATAGTGGAGCTTCTCGGCACATGACGGGGAAGACAGCTTTGCTGTATGATGTTAGAAATTTCAATGGAGGATATATAGGTTTCGCAGGAAATCAAGGTGGTAGGATTGTTGGTTGAGGAACGTTATCCAATGGGATTGTTACGTTTGAAAGAGTTAACTACATTGCTGAGCTGGAGAATAATCTGCTGAGTATCTCGTAGATTTGTGACAGGATGTATACCACTCACTTCACAGACAAAGAATGTTTGATCTTGAAACCAGGATTTGTTATCCCTGAAGAATGGATTATCATGAGGGCACCAAGAGTCAATAATCTGTACGTGTTGGATATGAGCGTAGCTACTACAACCACGGGTCAGGCTCATTGAATGTGTCTACAGCAACAGAGAAAGAATCACAATTGTGGCATCGAAAGATGGGCCACTTTCACCTACGAAAAATGAATCACCTGGTGCATAACGACTTAGTTACTGGTGTTCATGTGAAAGGTTTTCATCTGGAAGGGGGGTGCATTAGCTGCGTCAAAGGCAAGCAGAAAAAGAAGTCACACCCTAAAAAGCAAGTTAATTCAGTTTCAAGACCTCTGGAGAGACTTCACATGGATTTGTTTGGTCCTGTGAATGTCAAAAGTATTACAGCAGATCGTTACTGTCTTGTGGTTACTGACGATTATTCCAACTTTTCGTGGGTATCATTCTTGAAGTCGAAAGATGAAACGTTTGACAGCTTGATGGCGTTGTTCAAGAAAGTTGAAAATTTGTACCAGAGACGTATAAAAAGAATCAGAAGTGATAATGGTACTGAATTCAAGAACAACAAGATGGAAGAATTTTGTGATGAAAGAGGTATATTGCATGAGTTTAGTGCTCCGTACACTCCGCAACAGAATGGAGTCGCTGAAAGAAAGAATAGGACACTAATCAAAACGGCCAGAACAATGCTTGCTGATTCAAAGCTACCGATAAATTTTTGGGCAGAAGTAGTTGCAGCCGCATGCTATACGCTCAACAGAGTTCTCACTGTCAAGAAATTCAACAAAACGTGCTTTGAGTTGATCAATAACCGCAAACCAAATCTGAAGTATCTTGAACCGTTTGGGTCACCCTGTATTGTTCTAGAGCCTTTTGGAAAGTTTGGTCCGAAGAGTGTTGAGGGAATATTCATTGGTTATGCAAGTCCTCTACGACGTGTCTTCGTTCCAAGTCAGAAGCGGATTATTGAAGCTCCAAATGTTGAATGTCAAAGTCAAACAATGCCGTCGCAGAATCCTGGAGATTCATGGCGATATCATTATGACACTTTGTGGGATTCGTTTGACATGATGGAAGAACCAGAAGAAGAAGAAGATTTCTTTAACGAGTTGGATATTCTGAGGGAGTATGAGTCATTGCAAGAAAGGTTCCTAGCTGAGTATTCAAGGCGATCATGACAAACTTCAAATAACGATGAAGCAGGTCCAAGCAATGCTGGTGAACATGATGATATTCAACAAAATGAAGTTGCTCCTGATAATCAAACAGCACAGGATGATATTCAAGAATCTGATAACATGCTAGTATTTGATCGTGGCAATTCAGATTCTGAGGGGGAGCAAATCCAGATTTCAAGTCAAACAAACCCGGTCAGTGAACAAGGTGCAAATCAGAATGTTACTAATCTGGAAGGCGAGGTAGATGTTACAGGCGAGGTGATGCCAAGAACTCTTTCATACCATCCAGAGCAGCTGATCATTGGAGAATTACAATCAGGCGTTCACACTAGACGTCAAATTGACCAAGGGCTTACTTGTTTTTATTCTACAGTTGCTTCTTTACAAACTGATTTTTCACATAGTTGTTTTATTTCGCAGATCAAACCAAGAACATACAAAGAGGCATTAACCGAAGATTCTTGGGTCAATGCTATGCAAGAAGAATTAAGTCAGTTCGAGAAGTTAGGAGTGTGGAAGTTGGTAGATTTGCCGGACGGTCAAAGGAAAATTAACACAAAATGGGTAATTAAATGCAAGAGAGATGACCGAGGAGTTGTGGTTCGAAACAAAGCTCGACTCGTAGTCCAGGGTTTCAGTTAACAGGAGGGTATAGATTTTACTGAAGTGTATGCTCCTGTGGCTCGACTAGAAGCAATTAGGATCTTTCTAGCATTTGCATCGTGGAAAAACTTCAAAGTCTTTCAGTTAGATGTTAAATTGGCGTTTCTTTATGGGAAGGTTAAAGAGGAGGTAATGTCGGACAGCCGCCAGGCTTCTCCGATCCAATCCACAAAAACAAGGTTTATTTGCTGGATAAAGCGCTGTATGGTTTACACCAGGCCCCGAGAGCTTGGTACGAGACTTTGTCTCAACACCTACTAGCCAACAGTTTCATCCGAGGAAAAGTGGATGCCACTCTCTTCACCAAAGAGGCCGACGGACATCTTCTGATTGTGCAGATATACGTGGACGACATAATATTTGGGTCAACAAATGAGAACTTGTGCAAAGATTTTGAACAAGTTATGAAGCAGAAATTCGAAATGTCATCGATGGGGGAGATGAAATTCTTTTTGGGTCTTCAAGTTGATCAACTACCTGAGGGAATTTTCATTCACCAGACGAAGTACGTTCATGATTTTCTAGAGAAATTTGGGATGTCAGGTTCTACTCCATCGTCAACCTCGTTAGCAACGAATCATGGGATACACCCAGATCTCACCGGAGACAGGGTAGATGAGACGCTTTATCGTTCCATGATCAGTTCATTGATGTACTTAACTGCTTCAAGACCCGATATCATGTACCCAACATGCCTCGCAGCAAGATTTCAATCTAACCCGAGAGCTTCGCATATGGTGATTGTGAAAAGGATATTACGCTACCTGAAAGGAACTCCATCATTGGGGTTGTGGTATCCAAGAAAAGGCGATTTCACACTCGAAGGGTATTC
The DNA here is from genome assembly GCF_002127325.2 of Helianthus annuus. Taxonomy (NCBI): domain Eukaryota; kingdom Viridiplantae; phylum Streptophyta; class Magnoliopsida; order Asterales; family Asteraceae; genus Helianthus; species Helianthus annuus. Next base: position 124,739,064 of record NC_035436.2, read on the forward strand.
CGATTCCGATTTCGGATGCTGCAAAGTCAATGCAAAATCAACAACAGCGGGTTGTCAGTTCTTTGGACCTCGTCTGGTTACCTGGCAGTGTAAGAAGCAAACCTCTGTGGCTCTATCTACATGTGAAGCGGAGTATGTATCTGCTAGCAGTTGCTGCTCTCAGATCTTGTGGATCCAGCAACAGATGCGCGACTACGGTTTGCAATTTCTTAACACCCCTATCTTTGTTGATAATGAGGCCGCGATTAATATCACGAAAAATCCAGTACATCACGCATAAACTAAACACATAGAAATTCGTCATCACTTCATCCGAGATTGCTTCGAGAAGAAGTTGATACGAATTAAGAAAATCCACACTGACAATCAGAAAGCTGATTTACATACAAAAGATTTTGATAAAACTCGTTTTAAATATCTTTAAAACTGAATGGTATGATGCTTTTCTCGGTGTCGGATGGAATTATTGGCGTTGATGAAGGTACTGTTGTAGATGACCATGAGAAACAATCTGCAACGGTTTGTCGATATTTTACTTGTTTTGGTATTTAGGGGGAGTAAATATTTTCAGAAAATACAAAAACAGTAAAAAATTCAAAAATCCAAAAACATGATAAAATTTCAAAATCCAAAAACAATAGAAAACTGAAAAAGAGCTTGTGTAAAAAGGGAAAATGATAGTACATTGGCTTGACAGTTACAGTACGCTAAAGATATGTAAAGTTTAAAAGCATTAAACAGTCTCGCTGATGATGTGTCGATAGCTTTTTTCACATTTAGTAGATTTGTTTGGGATATAAACATAAAATTGAAACTTGCTTATTTCGTGGGGAACACTACTTGGATATATAGGTAACCCCTGAAATCTCGTTTGAAAGGTCCCTCTTTCTAAAATACTAGGTCTTTATACTCAATGATATATGGGGTATTATTCCGAGACTTCTGCTGAATCGAAGTTCTGACCTGGTCCCCGAATAATACTTTCCGCATTGCTTGAAACATAGCTCGCCCTCAGCATAAAGAACGATGAAACATTGCAAAATGATAATCATGTGCTGTTGTAAAAAAGATCCTCTAAAGGGGACACACCGAAAGTCGAACCGTCATCTCTCTGCTGAACGGAAGTTCTGACCTGAGCTCTCACGGTTTCGCATCTAATCCTTTACAGATATCATCTGTGGTATACTCACCTGTAAGACTGAATATTGGGATCTGGATACGGGAGTACATTCAAGAGGTGGGACAAATGAATGAGTTTAAGTTTTTAATTCACCTAATTCGTATCCTGAACAGATTGAAAATTGTGTGAGAATTTAAGTGGATTAGCATATCGACAATCTAAGCGAATTGTTTAATTCTGTGCATGTAATTAAAGCTTAACGGTACTTGTAACTTGTCTGATAGCTGATATGATTTCCTAACACGCTCACCAAAAATATGTTTGTAAATAGTTTATTTGCATTATATTCTATTTCTGTAGTTCATTTCTAGTTTAGAAACTTTATTGAAAATCCAAAAAGATTTTTCATTTCTGCTTTATTTTCCGACAAACCAAAGTGGAAAGTTGATCGTTAGATTCTCAAAGTTGAAGCAGATGCAGGAAGTTTCTGGACTGGAGGATTAGGAGAGCTAATCTTGATAAAATCTGTTTGATGAAAAGTTAAAAACAAGTTCATTAACTTGATACTTGTAATTTTCAAAAAATGTTATAAAATACTTGAACAAAAATTAGTTTGTTTTGTCTGAAATCAACCAAGGTCATTAAGTTGGACTTGGTAGATAAAATTGACTAATCAGGGTCATTAACTTGGACCTGAATACTTAAGTGGATTTCTAAACTGATAGTTTATGAGATTTTTGTTGAAAGTCAATAGATTGTAATGTTATACGTTTGAGAAATAGGATTCAACATCCCCATGGCAACAAAATGTTAAAGTTTGAACCAGAAATTCGAGTCCCAGCATATCGAGAGGGGGAGTCTGTGAAAGGGGGAGTCAGAATTCTGGACCAACACTCAAAGGGGAGATTGTAGATTAAAGTTTGGAGATTGAAGAAAGCTTTTATAATGTCAAGACAATTTGGAAAGAGACAAAGACTGAAGACTCGACGCTGAAGACGTCGTCAACATCCAAGGGGGAGTCTGTTGGTGCATCTAGTGTCTGTTAACTTCGTCTTAATCGAGTTTTATGTCTAAATAGGATAATCAGGGTTCTGAAATCAAGAAAGTGGTATTTAGATGTAATTCCGCTTGAAATGACACTAGGTCATTTCAAGCAAAATCAGATTGATTTAATTCTGTTTGAACCATTACTTGTTGATTTCGCTTGAGACTGTTTGAAGCGAAATCAGGTCTCGCTTGAAGATGTTTCAAGCGAAATCAGCACAACTATAAATAGGTAGTGTGTATGTCATTTAGAGCAGAATCAGGTCATTAGTTCTGAGTCGAGGTGCTGTCCGTTTGTCATTTGAACGTGTAAAAGCTCAGGAAATCAGTAATAGAAAAGAATTGAAAAGGAACAAGTTGTTTGACATTTTTTGCATTGATTCCGCCTTTGTAAATGATGATGAACTACTCATACTGACTGTTTAGGTTCACCGGAACGATCCAACATCCCTCTTCTTCTTCCCCTTAATAAGGTTTGCCAAACCCTTTAGTAGACCACGGCGGCTCCTACGCTCCTCATCTACCCTTTGCTCCACCTCGTGCAACCGCTGGAGGATCTCATGCTGCTGCGGTGGTTGAATTTGTGGCGGCTGCGGCGGCTGCTGCTGCTGAGGTTGAGGAGGTGGTGGGTATTGATACCCATATGTTGGGTGCCCATTTGGGTACGTAGCTGGGAAGGGTCGTAGAGAGCATTGTAGTTTGCTGCCTTGAGGTACGGGTCAACGACAGGGGCATTATTGTAATTGTAACCCGAATAAGCTTGTTGCTTGAACAGGTTGTACCCAGCTGCACCTGGGTAAAAAGGAATTGGGTTATCATAACCCATTTACGGTGCTGGTTCGACTGGTGCCGAGTCGACTTCAGAAACTGGGTTTGAAGGCCCACCCATTTGCGGGTCTTCATACAGCGGCGGGTACTTGCTGTTGCTGGAGTGTTAGGGGTGCTGAAATATGAACCCCCACGCATGGACATTTGTGCACCTCTTCTTCGCCTCGGTGGTTCTGGAGGCAGTTGCTGTTCTGGCGGTGGCGGTGGCGTGACCGCCTGAAAATGTGGGTCCTCAGAAGGGACCTGTTGATGTGGTGGTGAGTTTTGGTGAGGGGGAGTATACTCCCACTTGTATGAAGCCCATCTTTCGGCCCAAATATCTGGCCCCTGTAAGGCGAACCATGGAAGGATGATCCGCTAGATATATCGATGGGATGCATCGGCGTCCCAGATGGCGGCATTTCAGGATCTGGATCATCGTCCATATCCATGTCCTGCATCTCAGCATAATGATCAGTTGGTCCCAAAGGGTTTGGACCCTCTGGTTCTTGTATCTAGTTCATTCGATTGAACTGGCTTTGGAAATAGGGGGTTGGGTTCTGGAAAGAACTGTGAGAACCCGAACGCTGCAATGGGATAAAAGATTGATACGAATCATGAGGCTCCAAATCTTGATGTGGCCCGAACGAATGGTGTTAGGACGGTGAGGAACTGAGTGAGACTGAGCGTCTTGCGGGCTCCAAATAGGTTCTCCAGTCTTCGTGAGGACTAGAGCTAAGTGTTGCTGATGGTGTACGCCGATGGGATGGCCCGGCTTCATGGTCGTTTCTTGTCAAAACTGGAGCTTTTCCTCTACCACCTTTGCCTCTAACTCTTGGCAGCATTCTGTCTTTGATCGTGTCAAAACAAAAGAAATAACAAAGGACAAAAACCAATTAAGATTAGGATTAATCCTAAGTCCTTTGCCTAGACTCAGAAGTCAAGGAATGTGTAAACTGTGTCATTGAGATTAAACACAAAAGGCTAGTGTTTAATTCCCTCAATGTTGGCTCTGATACCAACCTGTCACATCCCGATATTTCCACGTATTACCGGTGGGGAGTATCGTGACGTTGTTGATATAATCATAGTCAAATAATCACAGAATAATGCACAACGGAAGTCTAAAATAATAATACAAACCAAATTGAAAGTATAATAAAATATTACACAACGGTTGTAAGTGGATCCACAGGCGGATCTAAAACAGAAGGAAAATATTGTTCAACAGACATCAAGTATTAAAAGCTTGCAAGACTCTTTATTTAATACTCAGGAGTTTCCAGCCCATTACGCGTAGTACCTGCACTTAATCTTTTTGAAAAATACGTCAGTTTACACTGGTAAATACAATTAACTGACTCTTTTGAAAAGTATTTATAAAATTGGTTTGGATGCACATGGCATAAAATCTTTTATAACTTGGGACAATTATATAAAATAATCTTGTATACAGATTTTTATGTTTGTCGTACATTCAGGACCGGAATAGAAGAGTCGGTACAAGATTAATAGACACACCTTAAGTATAGGCCCACAAGAAGTTTCCTCACGAGTGAGATACCGTTTATACATACGCAACTGTCAGGTGTATGCCTACACCACGTGCTTAAGCCGTGGCCATTTCAAATGAATAAGCCTAGGATATCCAGGACACGGTCATATTAACCCCCAAAGGCTTTGTATCAAACAAAACAGATTAAAACGGGTTATCTCAATGATTTAACCACTAATCGATTAAATATTCAATACCCGACCAAGCGGTAATAATTTACCTTATCCCAAGCCCGTATAAGGGAAAATAAGTTAAAAGTATTTACTTGAGCTAAAATGTAATTTATTCTCAGCCGTATATTTTAGTCAGCAAGTGCAAGTAGCTTTTACTGGGCTCCTAATCTGGAACGAAGGTTTTTAATAACCTATTAGATTCCTAACGGGTCTTATTTAAGTTATAACTTAGACCGGTTAGTTTTTAAGAAAGGTTTACGGTACAAAACGCAAGATTAAGCGGTGACCGGATTGGAATGTGATTTAGACCCGACAAGTATGAAGACTTGTATTTAATGGGTAAACTAAACACATTCTGGATTTTGAAGTAAAAATGATAAGGTTTGACCCGTTTCGGTTAATTTATGCAAACTGGTTACATAAACCGTACTGAACGCGTATAAGCATAACGGGTAACCGAATGAGTCATGTACAATTTCTACAAGTTAATATGCTTTAAATATGATATGATATCAATAGGATATCTTCCATTATGCCCAAAACGAATTTAAAACCAATTTAAGCCTCGTAAGGGTATTTTGGTCATTTTAAAGTTTATAAAAGAGGTTAAATAGCAAACTGAGGCTTTGTTCTAAAATATACAGTAAAAATATTAATTTTATCAAGTTACATCAGTAAGATATCATACATATGTGAGGTTTATCATTTATGGCCAAACTATGCACCGTAGGGGCATTTTGGTCATTTCACATATGCTTTTAAGGTCAAATTTGTAAATCTGAGTTCAAGTCTTAGACTTACTGTTAAAGTATAAAAATTTAATTTTAAAATCAGTAGGTAACAAGTCTTAGGTGCTAAATATGGTTTTAAACTATACTATGCGCCTATTTCGCATAAAAGTCGGTATTTAATGATATTCGGGTTGTTTAAGGAAATCTGAGATTTTGATCAGTCTCAAGTGTTTCAAATGATTTATTTAACATATGATATCAGTAGTTAAAGGTTTGGTATGCAAATCATATGTTAAACTCATTTTATTAACAAAAAGGGCTTTATCGTCAATTACCGAATTTATGCTAGAACTCTATGCTATGGTCAGTATAAAATATGACAAAAATTTCCAAAAATCCCTAAATATTATATCATATCAGTGGGTAGCAAGTTTGGTGCCAAAAATTGGGTTTAAATATGATTTACGCCAAAAATGCAATTTAATTAAGAAAAAGCTTTTGTTTTACGATATCTTGCATAACTTTTATTTTAGACCATAAACTGATGTCAAAGTTTTAGGTCATACTTATATATCAGTAATAAAACTTTTTGTCCTCTCACATTTTCAAAAATCTCGTTTTAATGACAAAAGGGCATAATGGTCCATTTTTAAGCATTTAACGGAAACGTGCAAATGATTCAGATTCCTATGGAACCGTATGGTATAACCTCAGAGGGTTATACTAACATATAATGTGGTCCCAAAGGAACCCTAAGGCATAACTAATCTAAGCTAAATCGGGTCAGAACTGAAAGTCAAAGCAAAAGTCTAGTTTTGCGACTTTCGGTTGCGAACCGAGCCTAAACTCAGAATTATCGGGTTGAACATGCCTAAACATGTTCTTATATTACTTAACAAGTTATTTAAGTGTCAAAACATGTTTCATAACTTCTACATTATCAGTTCTAATTATATTTTGAAAAATTGATTGTTTTGACTTTTTGACTAGTTGCATTGACCCGACAATTGACTGAGATAACGTGATAATTAGAAGGTGCCCTTTTAAGGGTTTAACACCTACATAATTACCAACACATAGCCACTTTCAATTCGAATAATGGCTGGACCGTTAGTGATTAATCACAAAGTCAAAGCGTAATTACAATATCTTTAACTTTCGGTCATTAAGCTAATAAAACCTTAACTATACAAGCTAAGAACACTTACAATGGTCCTTAGCATGAAGATTAGACCAGAAAAAGCTTCCTTGAACACTAGGATGCTTCAGAGACTGAGTGTGAATGAAAATTTGAAGAGTGCAAGTTCAAGGATTAAAACATGGCCCTTTATATAGGAAGTTTGGGTGTCTTAAGATCATTGCAGCTGTTCCTAAGAGGTCACCAGATGTTCACAAGTGTCCCTAGGGCAGTAAAAACCAGTTGCACAGTCCCTGGTATCAAAAACAAGCATGCAATAGCGGTGGAACAGGCTGCAACATGCAGTTGTGCATTTTCTGTCGCTGGTGACTCAGTCGCGGCCCGCGTAGACCTTAGAGGAAGTCTACGTGGCCCGTGAGGACCTGATAGTCAGGTAAAAAGTTTTCTAGTTTTGCAATTTCAGTCCCTGGTCCATTTTAAGTTTAAATAACTTTCTTTTATTGCACTATTGACCCCCATAGTTAACTTTCAAGAGTCTTGGGTCAAAAATAAACATCGTTAAGCTTCCGATTAGTTACGAGATCACCCGAAATGCCTTATATGCATCGAAACTCCATGAAATCCATATCTCACGTCCATGAGTGTAAAATAAAATTTTTACTATGCTTCGGGATCGTTAAAGGTCACTCAGAGGTAATATTTAACATGTTGACACGTTTAAGCCCTGAGCTTCGTAAATTTTAAACTTTAAGCGCAAACGGCTTCTTGCGTCAGATATTATACTCAACAAGGAATACGATCATCGCATAATGTCAATCAGAGGCACAAGTTTGGCATATTGACACTTTGGATCCTTTCACATACATATTTTCTTCGTTTGTCAACTTTAGTCCTTTGAAATCAACTCGTTACATGTTTAAAGTTTATGACACGTGTCTTCATTATATTGGACGAGTTTTTGTGAGGTGTTACAAGTAAAGTGTGTGAACTCACCTTAGATTAGCTCGGCAGATTAGGTTATGCAAGCTAGTATGGTCAACCACGTCCTATTATGGTTACCAAGAACATTAGAGGTCGTTTATGTAATTCACACAAATCTTACACACATCTAACAATTAACATGCATACAAATTGTCACAACTATGTTACCGAGTAGTTTTAGGCACATGTTCGTAGAATACACTACAATGCACGATAATCCATTTATACGATCATCAAGCATGTACAAGTACCAAATATAGCAGATTCGACACTTAATAAACTTACAAACATGCATAACTCAAATTACTGAAAATGGGCTGTTTTGGGGTGTCCGTTTACCACACTTATGAGATTTCAAAAATTACGATCTCTTAATGCGACGTGACCCTCGGAGGGCTTGGTCTTGTGTTAAATTTTTAGAGTTTAACTCTTTACCAATAAATTATAAAAATTCATTTACTAAGTTGCAATCAGATTCGTCACTTTCTGACTGCAGCTCACGGAAAAATTCATTTAAAAATCCTCGATTATCCGATTAACGAAATTCCAGTTGCAAGAACATCTACAGTATAAATTTCATGGTCTAACTCTAAGTATTGCTCAAGTTATTACTAAAAACATGACACGTAAAATCTGTAGAAAAACGCAGCTTTAATCGTTGAAACGAAATAATTTATTTAAAATAGTAAAACGACATCCAAAAATAGTGATTCCAGCGTCATTAGAAGCATATTACAAAATAACACATTATAGACTCAAGAAAACCCAATTTTCATTATTATGACCCGGTTACAGCCGATTAAAGTCGGTTGTTACTGTTAGTCAGCTTCCTTTTTTCGTTACCCGATCTCCCAACCGAAAAACTAGTGCACCCAACGACCCATGATGATTATTTACAGCATATTATCATCCCTATATGTTACATGCAACATTAAAACAGCAAGATTCTACCCAAAACCATTCAAGCTCACTAATCTCATTAAACCCTAGGTAACTTACATGCGTTTAAGCATATCTACGCAATAATACGAACTCATACACGGTTATCATGCCTCCTACTCTACAATTTACCACTAATAATCAACATGATCATCAAGGCACACAAAAACACGGCCATGTATACATGAATTTCAAACCGAAACAAACACCACAAACATAACTACTAACCTTGTGTGAGAGATTCAGAGAGCTAGAGAGAGAGAGTGTGTGGCGAGAGGAGGAGGAGCGACGGTTGGGGGGGGTGCTTGCTGCCGTACGATCAAGAGGAGAGGAGAGCACTAGGGTTTTTGTTTTGGTGCTTCTGTGAATGTATAACAATAACCGCATACATACAAGCATGCGTATAACTTAATAAGGGCATATTAAGCTTGGGGTTTATTTAGTTTAGGCTACAAACAACAAGGAGATGGGGTGGGCAGTTTGGGTTATATTGGTCAAACTGGGCTTAGGCCCAATAAAAAGAAAGATATTGGTTGGGCTAGTGTCGCATGGGGCAAGGGAAATGGGTTTGGTTGGGGCCTACAAGCCGAAAAAGGGGAAGTGGGTTTGGGGTTGGGCCGCAACAGAGGGAGTTTTGTGTTGGGTCATGCTAACATATTACGAAATATATATATATATATATATATATATATATATATATATATATATATATATATATATATATATATATATATATATATATATATATATATATATATATATATATATATCGACCTCTATATATACCTTCTGTTATTCAGATCAACAATTAACATATACACATAAATAGCATTTAAATTATTCGTTACGTAAAACACATAAGTAGAATGGACGAGAATGTCGATCGTTTCTAACCTTGAGATTACGAGTTGTCACATCATCCCCAAGTTGAAAGATTTTCGTCCTGAAATTTGACATGCAGTTGCTGAAGAAACTAGTGTGATTGAGCGTTTTCGTGGGGTGTCACACAAACTCCTCATGATTCCTCACAAAAGGAACATGTTGTATTCATAGGGACACCACAATATTATGCCATACCCTCATTTGAGAGTATACTTAAAGGCCCTTCTCCCGGCGCAATGTCTCTTTCTACACCAATCCCTCCATCTCCTATTCCACCAGCCTTTGTACCACTGTTTGAAGGTATTGACATTCAGACTCATAGCAGCCCCTCTCACCAACAAATTACTAAGAGTATAACTTCAACATTAGCTGTGTCTGAAGATGTTCAAATAGCTATCCTACAATCAGTTGAAGAGGCTACACCTCTTACATTTCACGAAATTCTTGATGGTATTTCAAGTGGAGCAGTTACTACAAATGTCAAATCCACTAATTTACATTTGGACAGTAGTTTCATCTCTAAGACTCCCTTGAAGGCAACCACTACTGTGGCTACCAAGGTAACCACTGCTACAGAGGGAAGTCCCTAGAACCAAGACAAAGGGGCATCTACTTCTGATGATTTGGAGTCTACTCCTATCACCAATGCAGATTCAACCACCTCTGGTGGGAATTTAGATGATCCTATTAAGTTAGGTGATGAATTAAAATAAATTGACGGAGAGAATGACTTCCTTTGAAAACACTGTTGACAAAATGAAAGAAATGTTGAAACAAGTGTTGGAGGCTTCTAAAAGTCAGCCTAGTCATCAGCAAATCACATAAGAGTTGTGGAATTTTGTGCAACTAATCTTAGCGGCTCAAATAGAATTAGTTGAATTTCAACAAAACTCACACATGGAATTGATCAGAGTTATGGTGGAGGCTAGGTACAAGGATACTCAGGTAGACGTCAGGGGTATCAAAGAATCCCTTGCGAAACTAACTGGCTCATCCCCTGCACCTAACTTTGAAAAAGAAGATCAAGATGATGCCAGAAAGGGGAAGAAAGATTCTCTGAGAAAGCTAGATGTTGATGTCACACCCCCAAAATCCACCTGCGGAGTATCACCGCTTGGGAGCGTGACTGACCAGGATCAAGCCACCAATCATATCGAATATGTAATTAATACCAAATATAATAAATGTAAACCAGTCATTCAATATGATAGGTGTTCAAACATAATCATAGTTTTAAAGTATAGCGGAAGCATAAGTACGAAAACCCAAATGTGTAACATAAGTTCAATAAGTTTCAAAACATAATCCATGCTCCACAACGACATGCTCCTCCCTGTGCAAGCTCCATAAGTATCTAACGACCTGCAAGGCATGTAACAGAGGATCAACAACTAGTTGAGCGAGTTCACAGTTAACAGTTCAGTAATAGTTTAGAGTGAGTAGTAGTATGTTCATCCGTTATGTCATGTATCGTATCAGTTTCCATCGCGGCCTCCCAGGCAGGTATGCGAAGATATTAGGGGATGTTCATCCCAGGTATTCTAGACTAGGTTTATCTGTATCGCGGCCTACCAGGCAGGTGTGCGAAGATTAGTAAATTCCAGTTCGCGGCCTTCCAAAGGCAGGTGTGCGAAGTCAGTCATAATATCGCGGCCAACCCTTGGCAGGTATGCGAAGATCAGTTCAATAAGTGTTACTAGTCTAGTCGTAGTTCTATCAGCGAAGTATATACAATAGTTCATCAAATCCCATTCCCACCCGGGAACCCCCATGCCTTGGTTGTGTGAACTCACCTTGGTTTGCTCGGTATGCTAAACAATACACACGCTCACAGTTAGTCAATCGCGACCTATCGTATGCACGTATAATCAATCAGTTCACGTTCGTAACAATCCCGCATGCAATCTAATGTCACATAGTGCTTGATAGCTAATCTCATGTATCAATCATGTATCACGTAACAGTTTACCCATTCATACAATTCACGCTTCGCATCAGTATCTTTCACAGTTTGTTCTAATCATGGTTAATCAATTGCATGCTTGACAAAGTTTACAACTTAACAGAAATCAACATACATACTGGAATATATCTGATAGTGTTGATTATCTAATACAGTTCACAAACACTTAGGTTACTAGCTTATCAACTTAACCAGAGTTCACTTGTTTAACAGAGTTGCATACTTGAAGTTAACTACTCAATTAACAACTTAACATATGAAATTCTAATTGTGTTAATTATCTAAACTCGGACCAAGGGGCAAGGGGTCACAAAGTCGGACCACCCTTTGGCCTTTAAAACTCGGGCATTACCTATGCTGATGAAACTCGGACCATGGGTGTGGGATTAAAGATCGGACAAGCATAGGTAGGGGGTAAAAGTCGGACTTATAATTTGCATACAATTCGGACTACACACAATCCAAAAGATCGGACATTGCTCATCTCTCAAAACTCAGACTATTTCTTTAAGCAAACAAGGTCGGGCTTTATCATCAAGTATCTTATTATCTTTACTCTAATTATACTCATACAAGACATCACATGCTACTGACAACCCACTTACACAAATGAACCTAGCCTATGATTTTACTTATTTGGCTGCACATGCATCACATCACAAATCACATGCCTACAATTCTTAATAACATGAGTGTTTGGCATTTAAATCTTAGTGGACCATTGCAATGGCCAATGGCCTTCATGGGGCCGCCCATTACAACCAATTAGGACATTTGGCCGCCCCAAACCTCACATGACTTCATGTACAGTATCGAACAAATTATTGATATTTGACATCCTAATATTATTGAACCAAAGCCAATAGCCAATGATTTCATTTGGCCGCCCAACACTGCCAATCATTATGCTAGAATCTTTATCAATATCACAAGCTTTTTATTAGTATGTTGACCACCGATTTATAAAAGATTGATCCTATAAAAGAAATGTGCACCTCATCATGCGCGGCCCACTCATACCGAAACACGAAACATTATTTATTAAATCCTAGATCAAGACTTTCACATATGGCCGACCAAATCATGATTATGATAGCCCACTGATTCATGCAATTGTTTAAGGGTTCACGTGGAGCATCACTAATTTCAAGTAGAAATCATTTATGTCACCATACATACATAGCCCTAACATGCATATGTACACATACTATCAAATATTCACATAACCAAGGTCAAATAAATATGATTAATAAGAACATGAATCACTAACCACCAATCAAAACTGGAATGATGTCTCGCAGGGGGGGGTCTCGATGTCCGCCGACGTGTTCCAGGAACGAGAGGAGAAAGGTGTTTAGGGTTTTATTGAATAATGTTCTCGCATAAATATTTAGAATAATATTTAACTAATCCACTACTGGGCCTAAAGCCCATTCGGTTTTCGGTAGTTAGCAATGAACGAAAACACTAAAGTGTTTTCGGGTGGGGCATTTGGGTTGGGGTGATTTCGGCCAAAGGTTCCTTCTTTTTATTAAGTGAACTATCATTATCATCATGCTAAGCATATATCAGTTAACACACTTATGTAGGCACATTACATATATATATATATATAAGAGCACACTTTTAAGACCCACCATATCTAACATATCAATCACAATACGTTTCCTCATATCACAACATGTATAGTTACAAGTCAAACAATTAAACAGTTAACGTCAACGTGTAATAAATGCAAAAGTGTAAGTCAAAAACTCGAGTTGTCACATTATCCCCAACTTAAAAGAAATTTCGTCCCGAAATTTGGTACGCACTCACTGAGGAAGCTAGGTAAGTTGTATTGTTCACTGGTTTTCCTGGGGTGTCACAGTTGACCCCAAAGCAAAACCAAAAACTCAGCAACAACAAAAGCCAGGGTCTGCCAAAGATACTTCTTCAAAATCCTCTAAAAAATCTGATGTTGGAAAGAAAAAGGGAGTTGATGAGACCCTTAATAAACAAACAGATGAAGAGATTTTGGCAAAGCAGAAGAGAAAAGATACAGTAGAAAACAAGGCAGATGTTTGGAAGAAGGAACAGGAGGATAAGATGAAAAGATAAAACCAAACACAAAATATTGGTACTTCTAATAGAAGAAAATCTTTTAGAAACAACATACCACCAATTGCCACATTCCCCAAAACCACTGCTGCTTCTAAAAAGCCTCAATCCACTGTTGCATCCAAACCCAAACCATTACCTCAAAAACCACCTCAAAAGAAGTAGAAAACAACTTCATCACCACCACCATCTTCCACAAACCAACAGATGTTGATGCTATAAAAGCATCAACAGATGTTAGACCATCAGTTGTTGAGACACCAATGGTTTCAACATTTGTTAGCTAATCCACTACTTCCATTCATTTTGATCGTCCACCATTAACACAACCACCACCAATACCCCAAAGATTCCCTTCACAATCAACCTTTTCACCTAAACCACCTTCTCCATTAAAGACTTCTCCTCCTCCAAAATTTTCCTATGCAAGAAAAAGGAAATTTGTTGTGCATGAAGAAGAAAAAGAGATTCCACCACCAATTCCTTTATCATCTACTCCTACTCAAATCATTCCACCCTCATCACTCCACAAACAAACCCACTTGATCATCCACCCACTAGTTACATGCCACGAGTCATTCCATTGGCGACTCAATATCCTCTGGAACTGATTGCAGTCAAGATGAAATGATACAATTTTACAAGATAGAGGATCCATCTAAAAGAACCCTCACGTCTCTATATGGCTTCAGAATTCCTCAGAATTTGGATGCATACTTAAAGTTGAAAGCCATGCAAGAAGAGCTTATAGCAAAAGAAGAGAGTAAAGGATTAGGGGACATGAGATACCAGGGTCTGATGCAACATGGGCTTAGCAAAGTTAGGAAAGTTGAAGACTTTGCTAGAGACCTCAGCAAATCCATGTCAGAGTTGCCACCAAATACTGGTCTTCAAGAGGATCTAAGGTTTGATTATCTAGACCACATCATGAAATACAAGCCCTGCAAAGCAAACAGAGCCCAATTCGAAGATTGGTCTGTAGATGCTCTTAAAGAAGAAATAGACAGAATTGCAAAGATGGAAAAAGATCCTCAGATCAAGAAAACTGCACCAAATTGGAAGAAATCCAAGCAAGTTGATCAAGTTGAAGAATTAAAGTACAAAAGAAAGAGAGCAGAGCTTGTTGCTGCAGGATATAGGTTTACAAGATCACTTGCCAGATGGTCAAAGAAAAATATTGATGAGACCTATAGAAAACTGGAAGAACTTACAAAGAAAGACCCAAAAGTTCCTCAGAAGTAAGTATATCCTGAAACCACTACTGACAAACCTCAACAGACCCAAGCCTCCAAAAACTTGCCTTATCATCTGCTTTACCCATCACTGCCTTGAATCAACTAAAAAGGAAAAAGCAGACTGATGAGGAGGATGAGCAAAGGTTTGAAGAATACAGAAAAGAGGGGATCAGATGTCAACTCAGATTTCAAATGGATGATGCTACTGACCTACTCACTGCACAACTAGCTAAAACAATCAAATAGGTGGTCAGTAGACCTCAATCCCCAAACTCATCACAAATAACTCTTGTCCCTAGAAAGCTATCTGATCCAACAATACTAAAGTGGAAGTCTGACCCAGTCACCCACATATTGACTCTGCTCAGATCTATGGTAATGTTGAAAAGCTATCAAGGAATGATGCATATGGTCTCAATGCAGGTGACCTTCAAGATTTATTAAACCTTCAACTGATTAGGGCTGAAGAAGACACAAATTCCACGGACTTTGAACTTCAATTCAAAGGGCAAATCAGGGAACTGGTGATGAGGAAATAAAGATCAGAAAATAATGAAGGGTTTTGGCATCATCTGTTCTAGGGGGAGATTGTTGGCTCATGTGATCCTTCCTGAAGAACAGATGATACAATGCCAAAACTACTCTGTAACAATTGATCTGAATAACAGTGTTTTGAACTCTATTCCCTCCAATGGTATAACAACCATCCTAAAATAATTATAACATACATATACACCCTAAAATACACCCCGTATACGAAAATAGGCCCTAAATACCTTTATTTTTATAAAAATAAAATAAAAACAAAATTAATGGTCACTTGTGGGGCGCGACATAGCCAAGGAAGGCTGTCGCAGGCTGCGACAGCTAGGCCACAAGGCTGCCCCCGGAGCCGCCATGTGCTCCCACTCGTGTCAAACCTACCCGATGATTGGTCAAAGCTAGAGCCTACCTAGTCTAGCTCGCGGGCCGCGAAGGCCATAGTTAACTCTCTCGCGGGGCGCGAGAGAGTGTCTGATCAGCCCTTTAAATAGATGGGATTGGCCTCAGTTCACAAATCGTTCAACGTTCGAAATTCTCTCTAAAATTCTGAATATTTGAAGTAGTATCGGGCATAATACCCCCCCCCCTAATTAGCGAAGCTCTGCCTCGTTGTAAGTATCATAACCCCGGTTACGTATTAGATACGCTGCCTAATTGATCTAGTGCTCCGTAACGGCTGTCGAGGCTCTGCCCGACGTAGTCGTTGGAGTTTCTGTCTCGAGGAGGGTATAACTAATATAAAATTTGGGTTATTACACTAACACGTGTGCATTGTTAATTAATAGATTATAACCAGGAAAATCTCAAGAGAAATACCTAAAGTAGCAATGTGAGTAATCTCCTTTTTGTAAACCTTTGTGTAAACTGTTTTTACAAAACCTTAAATATTTTAAATATAATTAGCAGTGATTGAGTCTTTGTAATTCTTCAATTACTAACGGTATGTTGGGGTTTTGTATACAAAATGTGGAACACGCTACCATTGGACAATGAGATAGCCAATGAGTAATATGACCCACCAGTTAGGATTGACAGTACTGAATGAGTAATTGTGTAGATATAAACATTGTAATCGCTCTCAATACTGTGAAATGATGAAACCTGTTTTGATTAAATCGGGATTCACTCGCCAGTATTTCTTGCTGATAAAATTTTTTAAACGCGTTTTAGGTAACAAAATGTGAGAGCCAAATAGAAGCCAGCTGTACAGCACTGAAGGCTTGGAAAAGTGGCTATAAAAGTTACCAAAATAAAGAATATGTTTTATTTCAATAAAATAGGGTTTGTCCCTATAAAAATGTTTGTTTGAGAATTTCCCATGTATTTAATATTATAGAAATGTGGTATTTTACTCTAATAAAATATTTCCTAACTATGGTCCTGATGTAAATTCCGCTGCCAAAATTGATAAACACCGATACCACTAATACTGGTTCGCGGCCGCCCGTTCCCAAGTGATTAGGGGCCGGGGGTTGCGACAAATGGCAAAGACAGTTAACATCTGCTGATCTCTAAAGTCTGTTATATACAAAAACTCTGATGAAGTGTAACGTCTGTTGAAGACCAATCCTCTGAAGAAGTCAAAGAACTGCTGGAAGTCAAAGGACTGATCACCCTTTGTGGAAAGCACTACTAAAGCTTCATTAGTGGTTAAGCCCATCAGCGGATAGCTTCGTCAGTTGTTTATTAATCAGTTAATGTAACAGTGTTTGTAATTAGCAGTGTTTAGAGTTTGTTAAGATTATTAGCTGTCACTGTCTAGGTGACGTCAGCCAAGATGCTACAGTGTTTAGGATTATACTATAAATAGACAGTGCATGTACTGTTCTATCAGCTCTTTTCACACACTTGAATTTTGTACAAACTAGCACTTGTGAGCTCAAGCTGAGGGGGAGATAGTAGTTCATGCATGCATAGTCGAATCATTGTATAAAACAATCTTTTGATTAAAAGCATGTATGATGAAAGCTATTCTTCCATTGATTGTGTTATAAAGTTTTTCTTCATTTTCGCTGCAATTAACCTTCTGTTTATCATCTTCCATTTATCATCTTATAAAAACAAATAATCAATCAAACTAAGATCCTAACAACTTGGATGGCAAATTTGGGGCTAAATCGCAAGAAGGGTTCTTTGTGGGGTATGCTAATCCACTAAAGAGTGTTTACCTTCCTAGCATCAACTGGGTAATTCAAGCTCAACATGTAGATTGTCAAAGATACACATCTCTGACACAGAAACCAGAAGATCCTTGGCTATTCGATTATGAAGGTCTCTAGAATTCTTTTAATCTGTCAGCTGAACCATCAGAGGAGGAACTTGCTATGCTTTCCCAGCATCAACAATATTTTTCACAAGATCAAGTTCCAAGACCAATCGTTGTGACACAGACACATGTTGGCACACATGATGCTGAAGATGGACCAAGTACTCGACATCCTGAATTACAGACTGTTGGAACAAATGAACCCGAAGTTGAACAAGAAGTGAATGAAACAACTCCTAGTTTTGATCAATCTGATGACTCTGAATCTGAAGTTGAACCAACGGACAACGAAGATGGATATACTTCTGATGATGGTGAAATTCAGCTTAATAGTCTACTCGACAATCAACATGAAGGAACGAGTGCTCAGAATGAAACTTCTGCTGTTAACTAAGATGCCGAATAGAATGTTACAAACCTACAACAAGAAGTGAGCGTATACAACGATGTTATGCCAAGAACACTGTCTTACCATCCACCGGAGTTCATTATTGGAGAATTATAAAGTGGTGTTAAAACCCAACATCAAGTTAATCATGGTTTTAGTTTTTATTTGAAGGTGTCTCCATTGCAAAATCGGTTCTCATTCCAATGTTTTATTTCGCAGGTAGAACCGAAAACATATAAGGAAGCACTAATGAAGAAAAGTTGGGTAAACGCCATGCAGGAAGAACTCTCTTAATTCGAAAACTGGGTGTGTGGAAGCTCGTCGATCTACCTGAGACCATAAAAAGATAAACACGAAATGGGTCTTCAAGTGCAAAAAAAGACGATAGAGGTGTGATTGTATACAACAAAGCTCGACTTGTTGTTTAGGGTTTTTGTCAACAAGAGGGAATAGTGATGTGTGGTAAATAGCACATATTTGTCCTGTGTAAGTGTATAATTTTTGTATGGTTTTATTTGTTTTTTTAGGTTTTAGTGTTGTATTATATTATTCTGTGTTTTGCCAGGTCCTGGTGCAAGATTTGCACTGCAAATGGAGAGAAAACGAGTAATAGGTAAATAACCAGCCAGTTGAGCAGAGTAGGACGATGGTGACCAAATTAAATTGCAGCCATTTTTCTCGAGTGGGTCAAGCCCGCAATCTCTATATTATAAGATGGAAAATATGAATTATATATAAATATATATATATATATATAGGTAGAAGATCCTGTAAAAAGTGCCCAAAGTGTGAGAAGTGTAAGAAATAATCTGGTGTTTCGCAACATCTTTTAATCATATATTGTTCATATCTTCTTTCATCATCTTTCAATTGCAACATTAATGATATAGTGGACATTTCGACGCAACAGGAAGATACATGTTACATTATGGTTTTCTACTGACAATCGAATTATGATGAAAAGATCGAGTTCATAATGGATTACTCAAAGTTATGGTGTCTTAACGTCTGAAATGATTTTGATTATTTTGAAGGTATAAAACAACATTCGGATTCCCAAAAACACCACGACTTGAATCGTGATACAGTCTTGGTGTTTTAAAATCGGGGAATATTTGTATTGATTGTCCAGATGTTAATACACCATGAATGTAATCACAATACAATGTTTTTTGGATTCCAGATAAAACACCATGACTTGAATCATAGTCAATGTCTCCAGATGTTTAAAACACCACGCCATGAACAGTGTCTCCAGATGTTTAAAACACCATGCCATGAACAATGTCTCTAGATAAAACACCATGACTATGATTGTCCAGATGTTAAAACACCATGGATGTAATCACAATACAATGTTTTTTGGATTCCAGATAAAACACCATGACTTGAATCATAGTCAATGTCTCCAGATGTTTAAAACACCACGCCATGAACAAGGCCTCCAGATAAAACACCATGACTTGAATAATAGTCATGGTGTTTTAAAATCTTGGAATGTTTTGTATTGATTGTCCAGATGTTAAAACACCATGGATGTAATCACAATACAATGTTTTCTGGATTCAAGATAAAATACCATGACTTGAATCATAGTTAATTTATCCAGATGTTTAAAACACCACGCCATGAATCTGATTACAGTTCTTCTAAACGTAAAACACCACGCATTGAATCTTATATAAAACAAAAAGGCTTCCGATTTAGATCTTGGTCATTGATTCCGATTTTTAAGGAAAAATGAGTGAATGTAGGTGTTTTTGGTTGTGTAGGATACGGTTACCATATTTGAAACATTAGAAAAGACACTATTGCCCTTCAATTTTACATAAGGTTCCTCTAATTAAAACACAATTTACATTTTTATACCCTATTGATCTCAACCATTAGATCAAATATCCAATGGTTTAAAACACTTCTTACCCTTCTCACATTTTAAACACTTTTTACCATATCCCTACCCTATGTACATATACATATATATATATATACATATATATATATATATATATATATATATATATATATATATATATATATATACTAGTCGTTTACCCGCGCGATGCGGCGGGGGTGGCGATTTACAATAGGATACTCGTTTACCGTTAGTTTATCAGTCGTCTCGTGATATATTTTATAGTACTTAAGTTTGTTTTCTTATTTCTGATATGTTGGCACTGATTTTTCTGTTAGTTTATCGATTCCTTGGTGATATACTTTTGTTAATTTTTTTAGTTGTAGTTTTGGCGTGATCTATCTACAAGAAGAGTAGAAAACACGGAAGTAGATATAATTAAAAACACGGAGAGTACAAAAACAAGCAAGTAGCTGGACAAAACACCAAAAACAAAATACGGGGAGTCTCTTGTCTATTTTACCAATACATCCATTCGCTCATGAATTTCTTGTATCTTCTCCTCTACTGTATATAGTTACCTTCGATTGGTTCTTTAGTTCCATCACCAACTCTTAAAAGAAATTAAGAAAACCATGGATCTTTGAGCGCTCTCATATTTATGGTCAACCGCGTCTTCTTAGTCAAAGACCAAAGAGGTGACATTCGTAGGAGAGTCCACAATTTGTGTTCGAGTGCCACGTTTAATAACCGGCACAAATTTAGAAGGAAACCCAATAAATTTAGGAAAAACCCAATATAGATTTTTTATATATTATTAATTACCTATCTTTGAAAATCTATATCAAATAATTAATAATTAGTTTACTAATATACTTAAATAATCATCTAGCAATATATCATAAGCTTACTTACTAACCACTAATAAACTTTAAAAAAATTTACTAAATTCCCTCCCATATGTCATCTGAATAATCATATGTCTCTATGCGGGCCTGTTAGAGTCCACTTCCAAAACATTCAGTCGAAACACAAACAAATTGATCGTTTTGTCTTGTGAATAATAAATACAAATATCTAATAATAATACAAAAAAAAAGAGCAGATGTTACTATACCATGCCGATGTTTTGATATCTTCAGTTCAATCTCTACATACAGATGACTAAAATACCCACGAAAATGTAAGTTCCACTTCCTCATTTCTGTCTAAAACAAGTTGTGTTTTACCTAAGTTTTCCGGTAACAGTTTCTCATGATCACAAGGGAAAAAAATCAAGTTCCCATTTGTGTCAAAGACTAAAAACATGTAACTTCATCGTTTTTCAGTCGTTTCCACGACTCCAAAACATAGTCTTTCGGTTCACAAACACATCAAAATCAGCAAAATGAAACCGAAAGGAAGGATCGTTTATAGAGTACGTATGTCGGTTATAT
Source organism: Helianthus annuus (assembly GCF_002127325.2). Classification (NCBI taxonomy): domain Eukaryota; kingdom Viridiplantae; phylum Streptophyta; class Magnoliopsida; order Asterales; family Asteraceae; genus Helianthus; species Helianthus annuus. The sequence goes on from NC_035436.2 coordinate 124,760,220, forward strand.
ACAACTTATTGAGGGTATAAGCGGAATAAAACAAGCAAAACAAAGATGCGGTCAAATCTTTCTTTCATTTATGTACTAAAAATCAATGAAAAACATTCTTTGTTTTGATAGTTCCTCCACATAGTTTCTTCAAAATCTTTTGGCAGCAGTAGCTGTTCATCATCTTTCTGCAACTCACTCAACCGCCTTTTGCAATAAACGGTGACCACCACGGTGGTCGCAATGGTCAAAAGAAACCCGAAAACCGTACAGATAATCTGTGGTGCCGAAAGTGACTGATGATCGTTTTAGGCATCTGCCAATGTTCGGATCATTATACCCCTATGATTTATAACCAAATTCAAAATCAATAACCACAACAAAAATTTATAAATAAGAAATTGCTAACGGGCGTGAAGCTTACATGTATATTGCGACGAAAATCTCGGGTATCATTCCTAACAATGTACGCAACAAATAGGGACCAAATTTAACGTCGATCGCTACAGCGCAATACCAAGTGTTGATAACGTAAAAACGGCCTAAGAAAACAAAATAAAAGCAAGATGAAAAATACTAAACCAATAGTGATCTTATTATTACCTTTGGCTGCCATGCATTTTGTTAGGATTTCATATAGGGCCCAAATCACCAAATCGACAAAAACAGAGCTCGATCGACAGTAGACGTGAATGGTGTGAGCAATGGTGTTGGGTTGCAAGTTTGTGCATCAATCTTTGTTCCTAGCGCCTCGTTATTTACGGATTTGCCACCAACAACCATATCATCCACCGGTGTACAAAGGTGGTCATTTGAATCAGCACCCAATGACACAGCAACAATCCCTTATGACACATAAAAGAAGAGTTTATGCAATGAGTTGGTGATTTATGGCCTATCACTAAAATGATCCTCTTTACCTATGTTCAATTCAAACTGTAACATGTGAGTCACAATTTTTAGTTTAACAAGTAATAACAATTACAAAACAAAAGGAAAAGGAAAAATAAATTAGAAACATGACCAACCTTCCTTGTGCCAGTGAAAAACTTGAACTGAATTTTGAAAAGTTCACCAACTCCCTTTATTAACAAAGACTGTTTCTCCCTTTAGGCATATGGTAGCCTACTGCACACAAATTATATAAAAAAGATTATTCAAGTGTTCCACCACTTTAAGTTTGACGTAATAAACAAAACTATGTTGTCAAAAGCGCGTCGCGTAGAGTTGCCGTCTCGCGTTAGCGCCATCGTCACCTGCGGTAACCCGAGCGACAGTTCATCATCTCTATCCACCTGCCAAAAGTGTATGGTCTTCCCGTGTTTTGCCACTTTCTCGAGATCTTTTCGTTCAACCGGACCGGGAACACCGGGAAGGAAGAGCACGCCGCTCTTCACCTCGTACTCATGGCTATGCCACATCGGTTTTTCGGTGTCCGGAAGAGTTCCAGCCTGATCAACCGCGCATCGGCATCGGGCCGGTCGTAGATCAGAGATTGCCGCATGTCTTTGTTCAGATGGCCGCAGTAGTTATGCGCTTCCACTTGGCGAGTCATGTCGTCCGCGTATAAGTGAAATCTAAACGAAAATTAACAAAATCAGTGCTGATGTACGACAAATAAAAATGTAAAAGTAAATTAACGCGTTCTTTGTTCTGTTTCAAACCAAACCGACCACCCAATCCTTTTTTGGTTCGGTTTGTAACCAAAATCAAACGATTGAATTTGTGGAAAATAAATGAAAATATAGGTGTACAAATCGGTTTTCCGGTCCTGTTTTTAACTGAACCGTTTTTTTAACAGTTTTAGAAAACCGGTTCGTTTTTTTTAACCGATGGGAACCAAACTGGTACTAACCGGTTTAGGGCAAAAAAACCGTTTTATTTTATGGGTTTCAAAGGTACAAAGATCAAGAATACAAACTAGTCTACAAACCGCCGGTTTGGTCCGGGTTGAAACCGGTTTTTTTACACCTTTATTTGATATCGTATAAAAACATGTTTTTCTTTTCTATTAAATGTAAACGATGTCATTAATATAACTAATAATCCTAATTAATAATAACATTAGTTATTTCACCGAATAAGTAACATCAAACAATAACAAGTTGATGATAATTATACTCAATTATCTAAACAGCTTGAGTGTACGTTTATACCTTTCCGATGACCGTTTGTTGACCCGAGTTTAATCTATTTTGACCGAGATGTTGGCTGATCACCAGAAACCATCACCATAGTTACTTTGAACTTGCTGATCACACCCTTCGCCCAAAAACGCCTATTTCTCCAGAAACATCACTATCAATCATATATTTATCCATAACTTGACCTACAACCGGATGTATGTATCAAGGGTCACCAGAACATACAACGTGTGCCTTAATCGACCCAGCACCGCTGCCCGTTTAGCATTCTTGTAATTCCTGCTGTATAATTTAGTTAACCTTACATAACCAACATTTGTTTCGAGATTACGATACCCTTATGTATGGACACTTCCACCCTGCAATATGATACAACCCAGATTTAGAAGTTTTAATAATTAGATATGTTTTTGTGTAACAATTAAACTATCAAATATTAATTTATATGGAAATTGTAACTATACTACTATACCTGCAGTTGAGGGCCCACTCCCCTAAATCCATTCACCCAACTATACCATTTATCGAATGCTCTGCTCTACTGGTCTATCTGAAACCAAATATGTCTATTGATCGCCCTCTCACCTTTCTATTCTCTTTCTTAGAAACCACAACTCCAAAACACTACTAACATCGCCTCTGTAGAATTATATTATACCTTTTTCACTAAAGTCAAAACCTTATTAGGGTTTTCTGTTCAGCTTCGTCGACGTTGTTAGGGTTTTACCCACCCCAAGAAATTTTCTAGCTTTTTTACGTCCTCCATGTCTGTCGCTCAACCCAACACATATCTGGAAGCATTACACAAATCCGACTCAAATAACAAACAAAAAACAATATATTATATAATGAACAATTAAATTTATAATTATCCAAATTATAAAAAAAAATCATTGTTTAATCAAAGTAGAGTGTGATTGAGCAGTTCTAGACCAAAAAATTAGTCAAATTGAGTTTACACGAACACCTACCATCACCAGCTTTGGTATCAGCGGAAACTGGGCCAACAAACAATGGGTCAATGAATGATGCACAAACATACCAGATCTGTAACAAACATAATTAGCTACAAATATACCAGATCTGTAACAAACATAATCAGTAACATAAGCATGTAAATCAGATACAAACATACCAGATCCGTAACAAAATCTTGGAATAATCTTCGAGACCGGTACCCAAATGTAAAATGAGCTCCAAAACTTGAATAAAAGGAACATTCCCAATATTTGTTAGTAGATAATCTGCACAAACACATGTTTAATATGCAAACAAAATTATAAAAGCTAATTATTTTTGACAATCCGTTTTCATCGGTAAAGATTTTTGGATGGATGAACTGAACTTACCAGGTGGTCGTGGTCAGAACCCTAGCCGCCGCCTGCTGTTGATGCCGGTGCCACCCATTTTCATCGAGTCTCCAAACACGCAACTCCCGTACACCCTTGTCACTGCCGCCGCCAGAGAAGATACCTCAGCCAAGTGGAATCATGAAATCTGTCAAATAACCCTTAGACATGAGATATAAAACCCTAGATCTGTGATTCAAAGTAGAGTTTACCTCAGACATGAAATTAAAACCCTAGATCTGCAAGTTTAAAGCAGATTCAAACATCAGATTCAAAAACTAAAGGGCATGACCTAAACAAATCAAAGGAGGTTGTCGGGCTTACCTCGGATTGTTGGAACTTGCCTTGACCACCATTGTTGGATCCGATAAGATCTGGCTCATACCACAGGAGGCAAGAAACCCTAAATTGAAAATCACCAGAGAGAGAAAGAAGGGGTAGCGGCTGGATGAAATGAATTAGGGTTTAGAAAGCGAGTGATAGAAACATTATATTGGATCCATAAGAGGTAAAACGGGTCAAAGAGATCCGGTTAGGATCCATGCAGGTTCACAGTGTGTTGAAGTAATTTTCAACACATCCATGCTTAAATGCTTGTACAATGGGCTTTAAATGGTTGTACAATGGCAAATGACCATTCTTGCCCTTCCTATATGCTTATTAAAGTAATATAGATATATATATATATATATATATACACGCTGCCATATATGAAGCCCATTCTATTGGTGAAAAGTGGAATTAGATTCCAATAATAAAAAGCAGCTGCATATATACACATAAAAAAAGAAGAGATAGAATATTAAAAATATATGGTAATATATATTATTATATTGTGGAGAAGGGGACCGATTATAAAAGAAGAAGGCGGCCAATTTGTTATTATTATTGTTGTTGGGGGACACAAGAAAAAAGGAACAGATATTAAATTCGAAAAGGAGGCTATGGCGGAACAAGAAGGCAGCTATTATTTTTCTTTTGAAGATATACCCACTGTTACGAAAAAGAAACAAAATCATAAGGACAAAACAGAAGGGACGATCAAGAAGGGGGAAAAGGATAGGTTCAATCTTCAAAGCCGCGATTCAAGATTATAGTTCGGGTTTGCAACGGGTTAGTGTTCAGCTTGATTTACTTTGTGTTATTCAACCTCATGAAAATGATTTATTATTCGCATGAGACTTGTTTTCTTTTTCTTGACTATTATTCTTGGCTAGATTTTTTACACTGCCTAGGTTTATGATGATTGCACGTTATGTTTGACTAGTTTTTTTTCGGTTTTTGGATTTAATTGTGGATTAAATAATTAAAGTAAACAACTTTGGTTCTTATAATCTTTTTTATATGCGTATTTAATCTTGTTCTGTGAATGGTTATTATCCCCCATGTTGCTAGTTGAATGTTTTTCAAAAAATAGTTGCATGCTAGGTCAATTATTGTGTGTTTTTGGCTATTAGATGTTTCGCTAGACGTAGTGATCCATAGGGGTATACTTATAATTTGAATAGGGTTAAGTGTTCTACCAATCTCGATAGCTATGAGGTGAGAGATTGTCGGTTTATCTTTAGTGTTAGATTGCTAGGGTTAGATACTTTGTGAGAAGATCCCCTTAGTAGCCCTTGAACTATTTGCCTATCGAGTTTGATCAATAATTCTATAGTTACTTGTGACTTTCACACTGTGAGGTAGATTGTCTAGAGGGTACTTTATTATTACAATAGGAAAGCCTACGATGGAATCCTCTAAACTGGTAGATAAACAACTTAATAGGTTTCCATATGTGTCTTCTCGAGAAGGATCGATGGTCTGTTCGGTTATCCTTTAAGTTTAGCATCTTAAGATCCCGGTTTCCACATTAGTTCCATAACCGATGACAACTTAATAGGTTTCCATATGTGTCTTCTCGAGAAGGATCGATGGTCTGTTCGGTTATCCTTTAAGTTTAGCATCTTAAGATCCCGGTTTCCACATTAGTTCCATAACCGATGGAACGTGTCAAGCATGTGTAAGATTCTAGCCTAGGTAGTGTGTTCCCCATCATTTGAATTCGTCCTCAGTCTTCGTTCGTGTCCCCTTCAGGTTTAGTTAATTTAGTTAATTTTAGTTAATTTAGTAGTTTGCTAGAACCCCCCCTCCCTTAAAACAATAAAAACAAGTAATTCAGTTAGGTTAGATAAGTTAGATCAAGTCTAGTAAACGTAGTCAGCAGAGTCTCGTGGGTTCGACACTCGGACTTACTCATGTTATACTACATTGACCGATACATTTGCCGGTTGTGTGGTCTACTTTTAGAGAGTCTTAGTTATAAATTTAAAACTTAGAGAGTCTAGTTTAGGGTTTGGTTTTAGTTAATTTAATTAGACCACTTTTAGCACATCAAATAGATTTCACAGAAGTCTATGCTCTCGTCACCATATTAGAAGCGATTCGAATCTTTTTGGTGTTTTCATCTTGGAAAGGATTTAAAGTCTATCAATTAGATGTAAAGTCTGCGTTCCGGTACGGTAAAGTGAAGAGGAGGTGTACGTCGGTCAACCGACGGGGTTTGTCGATCCGATACACAAAGACAAGGTATACCTATTGGATAAGGCATTGTACGGTTTACATCAGGCCCCGAGAGCCTAGTATGAGACGCTTTCTCAGTATCTCCTGGACAATGGCTAAATCAGAGGAACAGTAGACAACACCCTCTTCACGCGAGAAGTGGACAGACACCTCTTAGTTGTACAAATCTACGTGGATGATATCATATTTGGTTCAACAAACGATGCCTTGTGTAAAGATTTTGAAAGAGTCATGAAGAAAAATTTTGAAGTGAGTCTTATGGGGGAGATGAAGTTCTTTTTGGGACTTTAAGTAGACCAATTACCTGATGGGATCTTTATACATTAGACGGAGTATGTGAATGATATTTTGGAGAAATTCAAGATGTCTGACGCATCCCCGATGTCTAATCCATTGGCTCAAAATCACGACATCAGACCAGATCCAACTGGAGAGAAGATTGACGAAACTCTCTATCGTTCGATGATAGGCTCTTTGATGTGTCTAACTGCATTGCAACCGGATATTATGTATCCAACATGCCTCTGCTCATGCTACCAGTCAAGTTCTAGAGTATCCCACTTAGTGATCATGAAGTGGATCCTTTGATACCTTAAGGGTTGTCCAAGCACTGGCTTGTGGTACCCTTGCACCGACGACTTTGACCTTGCAGGCTACTCAGACTCTGACTTTGGGTGTTGCAAACATAATGCTAAATCTACAATTGCTGGTTGCCAGTTCTTTGGCACATGTTTGGTAATGTGGTAGTGTAAAAAGCAAACCACAATCGCTCTCTCGACTTGTGAGCAGAATACGTTTCGTCTTCCAGTTGTTGTTCGCAAATCCTGTGGATACAACAACAAATGAGAGACTATGGATTGCAGTTTCTTAACACACCCATATATGTAGATAACGAGGCTACTATTAACATACCTAAAAATCTTGTTCAACACTCTAAAACTAAGCATATCGAGATACGACATCATTTTATCCGTGCTATCAGAAAAAGTTAATTCGTATTGATAAAATCCACATTGATGAACAAAAAGCTGATTTTTATACAAAATCATTTGACTAGACAAAGTTTCAGTGTCTTTTGAAATTGAATGGGATGAAATATTTGTCATCAGGGGGAACAAGGAATGTGAAGCCGAGATGGATAACGATTTGAAGTAATCCTCATCGGTTTGTCAAAGTTTTTGTTTTCAAGTTTTTCTTTAAAACCAAAAGTTCAAAAATATGTTTTTGATTTTATGGGGAGAAATATATTGTGAAAAATACAAGAACATATAAATTTTGAAAAGTACAAAAACATAGAAAAAGACAAAAAATTGAGTTTTCATGTATAAATGAGGAAATGATAGTACATCAGTGGACTATCACAGCATGCTAAAGAAATGTAATGACAAAAAGTGTTTAAACAGTCTCACTGATGATGTGCCAGTAGACTTCGCACATTCAGTAAATTGTTTTCGAGATATAAACATAATGAAATTTTTTAATTAGTGGGTTAACATCTCTCAGATATATGGTCTAAGTACACCGAAATTTCGTTTGAGAGATTGCCAGATTCTGAGATACTAGGTCTTTATAACTACTTGATATCTGGGGTATTATACAAGTTCTTCTGATTTTGCGTCACCAATGACCTAACACTTGAAAGTATCAAAAGATCTGACAATTGCAGTAAAAAAATTCCAAAATATTTAACATCACTTTTTAGTCGAGCCTTCAACTCTTTATTTGTACGGTGGAACTAACCTAAACTCTCAAGGCCTCGGATAACCCAGATAGAGATATCAATTAGGTATAGTCACCTGTATGATGAAATCTAGGGAATCTTGATACAGGAGTATATTCTGAGGTGGGGAACACTATTAAGTCAAGTTCTAAGACATCTAATTACCGTATATTGAAACAACTGAACTTTGTGCAGAGGTTTAAAAGGACAAGCATACTGACAATCTAAGTGAACTTGTTTAAGACTTTAAGTTTAATCAGATCAACCATGTTGGTGATTTGTCTCAAAAACGGATATGATCTTCTTACACAAACTCAGAAAACATGTCTGTACATATGTTTGTACGTTAGCTATTTCATTTCAGAAACCAAAAAGATTTTCAGTATGTTTTAGCATAAACTTTGGAAAACTCAAAAAGATTTTATTTCATCTTATTTTCAATTGCCGGTGATGGAATATTGATCTTCAAAATCCAAAGTTTTTGAACAAAATCTGGAGAACAACTGGTTGGGAGCTTATCTGAAATGAGAAAATGTTTTTGAAAAGATTACAAGTTCATTAATTTGAAACTTAACATTGATAGAAATACATCAGTTTGTACACAATGTGTTCAACCAAGGTCAATAATTTGGACTTGGTACACAAATCATTTGAACAAGATCATTAACTTGGACTTGGTTAACTGAGTAGGTTGTTAAAACTGGAAAAATGTTTGAAATTTGAAAAAGTTGAAAAGTTGGAATTTCATATGAATGAACACATTCGTACGAAGGTAACTCCTTCACACGGATGTAAGTCCATCCGCATGAAATATTCACATTCGCATGAAGGTAATACTTTCGCATGGACGAAAACAGTGTGGCTATAAAAGCTCATTCATACGAATGAATCTTCATTCGCACAAAAAGCTTCTTCGCACCAATTGACTGATTTGAGAGAAAAACATTCTAAGTGTCCAAACTCTGTACAAATTTACTTTGTGATAGTTGATTTGCACACCACCAATAATGCGAAAGGTATATTCGACTTAAACATGAACTAACTGGACTAAAGTTGAATAAATCGGCCATAAAATGCTAAAATCTTAGATCTAGGATGTTTGAACGGACAAAACATACAATTGAACACATATTTGTGAAAATTGGCACTTTCAGGTTCAAATAGAACATTCAATTTGATTAGAACTTGTAAAAATCAAAAGAATTAAACTTTGATTTTGAAACGGATGAAGTTACGTCAGTACAGAAGTAATTCATTCGCACGAATGTAGCTACATCCGCACGAAAGTAACATTGAGGTAAAAAACATAGTTTACCTCTGCATGAAAGTAAGTTGTGTGTATATATTGTTGCTCTTTTGTACAAAGGTATTCACATCCATTCCAAATTCATGTACATTCGTACCAAGACTCATTCGCACCAAAATTTGACAATTTTGAAAATTATACTAAGTGTTGGATTATTTTTGTTTATGTAGGAAAAAGCGACGAACTTCGATCCTGAACACAACATCCGTTGTGTGTTAGATAAAAAATTATCAAAGATGGAACCTTTAAAGCCTATTCTGGAATTCATGGATCGTATTCGTATAAAGAAAGCGTTAACTAGTCAATAAAAGGCCTATAGATCACATGTAGAGCATTTCTAGCCATTGGCCCGGCGATTAAGTCGATATAAAAATGAGGGACTTCATGATAGAGTTTTGTCTAGTAAGTTTAAAATTGTTGTCCTACCCAAGGAGGACCGAGGTACGTATTCTACCCAAGGAGAATACGCAGATTACATCCCACCTAAGGGGGACAGTTGTTACTTAACCCATTCTGATTACATCCCACCTAAGGAGGATAATTGTGACTTTACCCATTCCCAAACCACCGGGAATCCCATGCTTTGACGAAAGTGTGAACTCACCTTTGGTTGCTCGGTTGAACTCTTAAAATATAGCTAATAGTCAGGGTTGGTCAATCACGTCCTAGTATGATTACCACTTAGCTTATTAGTGATTACAAACAAAGGACGTACTTCCTACACACATCACATAACATGCACTCACTTTAACTGTACACGCCCATACATACATTCCTTCTACAACTACTCAAGAGCAAGCATACGATATTTCACATGTTAGTGCATACATCTGTCAACTTCGTCTTGTATCGAGTATTATACTAGAATGTTTAATTCAGGGTACGTTGTACGAGAAGATAGCAAGTTTTATGTGTAATTGAAGCTGATTTCGCTTGAACTAAGTGATTCCGCTTGAATGTGTTTCAAGCGAAATCAACATATCAGATTCTGCTTGAACTGGTTTCTGTATGTTTCAAGCGAAATCACCTAGGCTATATATAGGGCTCGAGCGAAATCAAATGTAACAGTTCTGAAAAATCATACCGAGGTGCTGCCGGTTTGATTCTTGCATGTAATCAGTGTTATATCAATCAAACAAGTGTTTAAAGTGAATTACAAGCTATTTCTAAGTCAGTTTCTTAGTTTCCGGCTCTGAAACTGATCAAAACTCCTCTAAACGACTCGTTCGGGTTGGTACACGATCCTACAACTGGTATCAGAGCACAAGAGGAGGGGTTCTGCAGATTACAGCTGAATTTCATTGTGTTTTCTAACTTCTACACTTTCTTTCATTATTTGAACAGGATTTAACGGTCAAATTGGTCTGATTTTTTCACAACATTTAGGAAATTGCATTTTAACAAAGCCTTGAAAGAATCAGATTAAAATTCGCATTAAAATGGCTGAAATGGACCTAAGAAGTGATTCCGCCTGAACGAGCACTTCCTGATTCCGCTCGAAATTGTGATATCGCTTGACTAATTCCGCTCCAAAGTACCTGATTCCGCTTCAAACTTGTTATCCCGCTTGAAAGTCTCAAGCGAAATCTGTGACTTCGCTCCAATCAGATTCCGCTTGAAAGTAGATTGTGATTCCGCTTCAAATAGGGTTGCTGGTTATTCCGCTTGAAGACATTTTGGTTATTCCGCTTGAGTGATTTCCCTCCAAAGGGTACTGTTGGTTATTCTGCTTGAAATTGCAAACTGATTATTCCGCTTGAACTTGAACTGGTTATTTCGCTTGAGAAATCATGAGTGAAGAGTTTTATAACGTGTTCGCCACATCTCCGACTACTCCGGCTTCCATTGCTCAGAACATGAATTTGGAGAACGAGACCGGAACTTTACAAAAGCCCCCGAAGCTAATGAGCCTAGAAGAGTATTATGGTTGGAAAGATAGATTCGAAAACTGGGTTCAAGCTAATCATCTAAGATCTTGGGAGTGTATTTTGAAGAAGTATGTTCTACCACGTACTGATCTGCAAGTTGAGAAAACAATTTCTGAATTATCTGATACAGAATGTGATATATACAAAGCTGAAAAGATGATGATCAGTTTGTTTCAGCAAGCCATTAAGGAAGACATCTTTGTATTGCTTCAACATGACAAGACATCAAAATCAATTTGGGATGCTCTTCGAATCAAGTTTGAGGGAAGTGAAAATATGATTAAGAGCAAAAAGGCATTGCTTAAGAAAGAATTTGATCTTTTCACTAGTTTGCCCGGGGAAGATACAAAGAAGCTAATTGAAAGATATTGCCACATAGTGCGATCTATGTCCATGCTAAGCATAACCAAAGATCGTGAAGAATGGGTCAACAAATTAGCTGACGCTTTACCTCAAAAAGAGTGGGGTACTTACTTGATGATCTTGAAGAATACTGGGGTATATGATGGGTTAACAATTTCTCAGTTCATCGAGAAAATTGAAGGTCAAGATCTGGAACAGCAGAAGATTGCGAGGATGAACAATCCAAGTGGTCAACAAGACGTGAAAATGTATTACAAAGACAATGTTCCAGAAGTTGAAAGAAGCCCGAAGATTCAAACTGCTTTTAGTGTTGGAAATTCTTCAGAAAATGTTGATCAGGGTTCTAACAACAGCAGTGGATTTTCTTCATATCCAAGTGTTAATCCAAAAGATACAACATCAAGCTTTCAGCATCGAAGTTCTAAAAGTGGAAATGGTTTTGTGATACAATGCCACATTGCTTTGAATCTTCCTGATGGTCAAAGTTTCTCTGAAGAAGTTGCGAAAGATCACATGGCATTACCTGGTTCTGTGCTTCTATCCTATGAAGGCTTGGTTGCAGGGAGGATCGGAAATCCTATGCTAACGAAAGAGGATTACGATCAGATAGATGTTGAAGAAATGGAGCTCATGGATATCAAATGGTGTCTAGCTAGTGTCCTAAGAAGAGCAGAAAAGTTCAAATTGATTACTGGGAGTAATGATTTTGTTGATGCACATGTTTCTACTCTAGGTTTTGATAAATCTAAAGTTACTTGTTTTCGATGCAGGGAGAAAGGTCATTTTAAGAGGGAATGCAAGAATAGAGAAGCAAGTGAAGCAAAGAATCCGTTCGGAAAAGATGATTACTATCGGAAAGCTATATATCAACAAGTCAGTCAACAGCAACAAGAACCATAGGTAGCTCATGGTAGAAAAGTGAAAGAAGATTCAAAGAGAGCATGTTTAGGAAATCAAGAAAATTTCAGCTGGGAAAAATACATCTCATCCAACAGCAAAGCTTGTCTATTCAATCAAGATGATGAAAGATTACCTGAAGGTTTTAGCTGGGATATGTTTACAGATGAGAAAGGAGAGTTTAAAGCTTTCATTGCTAAAATTGTAAAAGAACCAGATATGTTCACCGAGTGGATGAAACCTATTGGTGTTAGTGTGAAGGATCAAGAAGAGAAGTCTATTTTATCTGATGAAAGCTCACAAAGTTCAGATGAAAGTTCAGACAGAGAAGCTGCTTTTGATCAAACACAATCTGATTCTGGTTCTTCGGATGATAGTTCTAACAAATCAGTAGAGTTTGATCAATCACCAACTGATGACAATAGTGATGATGAGAAAGAAAAACATATTAATGTTGCAAAATCTCATCTTTCTGACAAATGAGGAGCAAGAAAAACATATAACAACTGTCCGCCTCCGATCTGGGAAGGTTATTCTCCCAGAAAACCAAATGAGGAGCAAGTTGAAAAGGCAGTCAATATAAGGTTAAAAACCGATACAACTGATGAATTACCAGAAAACATTGACGTCACTTTTACATCGTCTGACACTGATCATGGGTCTGAGTTAATCAAAAAGGTGGTTGATCAGGTGTTGGATACTGATGAGGAGTCTGAGTCAAAGTCTGAGTCTGAGTCTGGAGGTTCAAGTTCGTCAGTCAACAGTCAAAAACCGTCGGTTAAACGGTCTTACAGAAAGATTTTTTGTTATCAAAATCAAATTTGAATGATGAAACGTTCGAAGTAGCATATACTTTGAATGATTCTGACAAATTATATTCTGACAAAGAGTTTCCAATAAGAAGTGTTAGAGTTGAAATGATCAAAAGGTTTTCAAAATGACAGAAATAAATATTTCTGAAATAAAAGATTTAAATCTTACTGAAAAACCTAAAAAATACACTTCAAGAGTTCAACTGCGATTAAACAAGAAAAAAGGTTACAGTTCTGGTTCTGGTTTTCAAAAGAAACCAAACGATAACGGTAATTACAAAAATAAAGGTTTAGGTTTTATTCCATCTGAAAATTATAAAAATGAGAAAAATTCTAAAACAAAAACAGAATTTGTTTCAGGAGAAAGTGCTGAAGAAGAACAGAAGAAACCTTTCTAGAGACAATCAAACCAGGAGTTTCTTGCTGAGAGAAAAGGAACTGGAGTTTTTCACTGAAAGGATACTCGAACCTGTTTTAAATGCAGTGAAGCTGGTCACATTGCATGCAATTGTCCGACGAATACTAACACAAAACAGGGAGTTTCCGAAAAACTTAAAGAAAAAGTTGTCGACGTTGAACCACCAACTGAAAAATTCAAAACTTTTCAAAATTCTACTTATGAAGTTGGTGAGTGTTTAAAGAAATTTTTTTACAAAAAGAGAGCAAAAGACAACCAAATGTGGGTTGTTAAGAAGTTCAATGAGAAAGTCGGCGATGATTCTGGTTCCACAAAGCCAGAAGAGCCACAAAGTTGAGGTAAAAGAAGAAAAATCAGAATCTTCAATGGATGATGTTAAAATTCCATCTTTGAAGGTTGAAAATGTTAAGCAAAAGGTTGGAAAGGTTGAAATTTCGAATCAATTCTATTCTGATCAGAAGGAATTTGATGTTGAGAAAGCATTGAATGGGAATGTTAAGAAAATTTTTTGGAAAATGGTCGAGGGTAAGGCAAAAGGGGTTAAAGACTTTTATGCGACAAAGAAAGCAACTTATAACCCTACTGAACAAGAGTTAAAAACACCCAAGGTTGGTAAGACTTGGGTGGAAATTCTTTTCCCTTGAAAAATCTGGACTTACCGGAGATCCCAAGTTTGTAATCGTGGATCAGGAATCGGCCTCATTCTTGTTATGATAGATTTTGTGAAAAGTTTCTAAAAAGTTGATAAATTTTTATAGGTGATGGACTATGCCGGAACTCCCAGGTTGGTAAGTGAGGAGTAGGTATCGGCATTTTTCTTGAAAATTTCACGAAAAATGATTTAGTGTAGATGTTTTATTCTTACACTTGGTATAGGAGATTTAATTTCTACATCTGTTAAAGAGGTCTGATTGTGCATACTTGCAAATGGTAAATCGGGGACATTAAGTTGTACTTGATTTACTACAAATGTTTAAAATTGAACAAGATGATGAACCCTAACCTACAAGTGGTAAAAACAAACTTATTTTCCGGAAAAAAATCATTTTGATTAAAACAAACTTAAGTGTTTTGAAATCTTAATGAGAAAATGGTTTGTTGAAAGGGGGAGTTCTGATTGTTTATGCCAAGTGAATGGCGAATTGAAGTAATTCGATATCGGTTGTCAACTTTCTTGTACAGTTTGTTTTCAAATTTTTTTTAATGTGTTTGCATTTTAGGGGGAGTAAAAATTTCAGAAAATACAAAAACATTAGAAAATTTGAAAAAGCCAAAAACATGATAAAAACAAAAATGAGTTTTGTTGTGAAAAAGAGGAAATGATAGTACATCAGTGGACTGTCACAACATGCTAAAGAAATGGAAAGATAAAACGTGATAAACAATCTCACTATGGATATGCCAGTAGGTTTTTGTACATTTAGTAGATTGTGACGAGATATAATAGAAATGGAAAGATAAAATGTGATAAACAATCTCACTGATGATATGCCAGTAGGTTTTGGTACATTTAGTAGATTGTGACGAGATATAAATCTAAATTCAAACGTGCTTATATCGTGGGGAACAATTTCTTGGATATATGGGTAACCCCCGAAATCTTGTTTGAAAGGTCCCTCTTTCTGAGATACTAAGTCTTTATACTTAGTGATATCTGGGGTATTATCCCGGGACTTCTGCTGAATGGAAATTCTGACCAAGTCCCCGGAGAATACTTTACGCTTGCTTGAAATATAGCCTACCCTCAGCAAAAATGATGAAACAATAAAATTGATAACCATTGCCGTTGTAAAAAAGATCCTCTAAAGGGGACACACCAAAAGTCGAACCGTCATCTCTCTGCTGAACGGAAGTTCTGACCTGAGCTCTCACGGTTTCGCATCTAACCCCTTTACAGATATCATCTGAGGTATACTCACCTGTAAGACTGAATATTGGGATCTGGCTACGGGAGTATATTCAAGTAGTGGGACGCGCGAATAAGTTTAAGTAATTAAGACATTAATCTTGTATGTCGAAACAATTGAACTTTGTGTGAACATTTAAGTGGACCAATATACTAACAATCTAGGTGAATTGTTTAGAACTTAAAATGAAATGAAACTTGACGGTGTTGGTGATTTGTCTCAAAAACTGATATGATCCTCTTACACAAACTCACAAAAATATTGTCTGTAAATATTTCTTTACTGCATTTCATTACAATAAAAAATCCAAAAAGATTTTTAGTGTGTTTTAGCATAAACTTTTGAAAATATCAAAAAGATTTTTGACAACTGGTGTTGAACAGCTGATTTTCAAAGTTCCAAGTGCTAAACATGATGACATTTTTGTGAGGAGGAGTCTGTATTTGGAAAACGTGTTTTGATCAAATCTTCAAATGGTTCATCAGGATTATCATTGATAAATCTCTATGGTTAAATTTGAAAGGGAGTTTGAATATCTAAATTTGAAATGTTTAGATGTGTGAATTTTACTTTGAGGTAGAGATTGTGCAGATAACCTGAGCGGGATGAGAGCCAGGGCACGATCTTGAAACAACATCAAAGGGAGTTTGGATGTAGAAGAGTCAGGTTGATCGATCCTGAGAAGCTTGTGTTTAAAAGAACCAGGTTCCGATACTTGAGAATTCTATGGACAAAGTTTGAGCCAGGCAACAATCTTGAACCTATGAAAGCCATATTTCAATCCTGAAGCTAATGATGCTGATGAACTTAAGGAATGACAGCACATCGAAAAGGGGAGTCTGAAGATATTTGAGAGAAGTTTCGAAAGAGTAAAGCCCAGAGTCTGATCAAGAGTGAAGATGAGAAGACTCGACACTTACGACTCGTCAACATCTGAGGGGTAGTCTGTTATTGCATACATCTGTCGACTTCATCTTGTATCGAGTCTTATACTAGAATGTTTAGATCAGGACACGTGGTACGAGAAAATAGCAAGTTTTATGTGTAATTGAAGTTGATTTCGCTTGAACTAAGTGATTCCGCTTGAATGTGTTTCAAGCGAAATCAACATATCAGATTCCGCTTGAACTGGTTTCTGTATGTTTCAAGCGAAATCACCTAGGCTATATATAGGGCTCGAGCGAAATCAAATGTAACAGTTCTGAAAAATCATACCGAGGTGCTGCCGGTTTGATTCTTGCATGTAATCTATATCAATCAAACAAGTGTTTAAAGTGAATTACAAGCGGTTTCTAAGTCAGTTTCTTAGTTTCCGCCTCTGAAACTGATCAAAACTCCTCTGAACGACTCGTTCGGGTCCGTACACGATCCTACATCACATAACACTTTCATTGACATACAACAAGTTGGATCATTATCAAATAACATAACCGACATTTAGACACGCAAATCACCACATACATTGTTTCAGCTTTAACATCCAAAACTGGGCTGATTTCGGGTATTTTAATAAAATAGTTAACTTATTCCAAAATTTCCCAAAATTTTACAGAATGTTTTAAACGATCTAGATATTATTTTGTAAAAATATCGGGATCCAATTCATCACCAATTATTTTATAAAAATCAGTTACCGGGCTGCAATCAGATTCGTCACTTTCTAACCATTGTCCACGGAGAAATTCATCTAAAATTCATCGTAAGTCCTATTGACGAAAATCCAATTGAAGAATTACAATGACATCAGTGGCCATCTACAGTAAAAATTTCATGACCTAACTCTATCCAGATTTTAACTTATGATGAAAAACATAACACACATTTTCTGCAGAAAAAAAGCAGCTTTTGCTGCTGTAGAAAACGGACCTTTAAACACAGCAAACGACCTCAAAAAAATATGATTCTAGTGCCATTTGATTTGTTTTTCGAAAAAATATAATTTAGAATTCAGAAAATCAATTTTTCGATTTATAACGGTCTGTTTACTGCCAACTGAAGTTGGCTGTTTTCATCAATCAGCATGCAGTTTTACAATTAAACAACACCAAAACGCGTGTAAACGATCTCAACTCTTCCGAATAACAACTCACAATGGGTTAATCATTAATTATCATCTAACCATCTCAAAATCACAAAACCCTAGCCATGATGTGACAACTCGAACTTTCAAGGTCAACATAACTTAGTATCATTCCTTTTCACATTTCTTTATACGCAATTGGTTATGATTGAATGTCACGATTTGTGTTATATTTTGTGTTTAGTTGGTTAGGACGATCACACTTGTTAATCGGGCCGCACATTCTCTGCATGACCGCACACTCGCATACTCCCTCACTTGAGTGCTCTTGTAATCTCGGCCCATACAACCTAATCCCAAACCGAGCCCGATCCCCAAACCCCATTAGTGGTGCTACGCAAATGATTGCCAGTTACCATTTAATTGTAAAACTTCACAAGGAAGAAACCCTACTCCCACCTCCTTCGAAGTCAACGGCAGCCTCTGTCAGTCGAAGCCCTCCTTCTTTTGCGAAGCATCTTATCCCTCGTACAAACACACTTGTTTTAATTCTTGATTAAATGATCTCGATTATGTGTGGGCTTGTTAATCAGATTGCATGAATAATCATGGTTTTAATTATAGACTAGGGTTATTGCTAGATAATTCTGTTGTCACTAAAAAGCATGATGATTGTAAATAATGATTGTGATCTAAGGTTGCACTATGATTTCATAAATTCTTAAGGGGTTTAATTGATTGTGGGTTAGGCATGTGGTTAATTTATTATGGATGGTAATGATTAGCTGTTGGAATAATCATGTTGGTCGGTTTGTTGTGAACGAGAATCATGATTATAAAACTGATAAAGGAACGATGATTCACTGGAGTTATGTTGTTGGAATAGGGTTCATAATCTTTGAATTTTGTAACTGTTTCGATCGTAGTATTGTGAGTGATTGTTACATTAGCATTAAAGGTGGATTAATTGCTGAATGATTTCTGATTAATCATGACGAACTGTGAGGAGGTTGAAGAAGGATCCCCGACGAAAAACTCACCTCGACGAATAACTTGATCTTTCGTCGATGGGGTAATGGCGAATAACTTGATCTTTCGTTGATGGGGTAATGACGAAAGACTTGATCTTTCATCGATGGGGATCACGACGAAACCGGGGTTTTTCGCCGGCTGGGTAAATAAACGGAACGTGACGAACCTTTATCAGATCGACGAACCTTGTTAGTGTTGACGAACCTTTGATCTCTACGAACCCTTATATCATCAATGAACCCTTTAAAGCATTTGCATGTGACTTCATTTATTTGATATCATCGTTGAGAGAGTTCTGTCAGCCCATTCACATGAAACAAACACAAGCCCATGTGACAACTTAATGATCGGCCCAATCATATATCTTTAGCGGTCAAATTATACTTGTGTTTGTCAGAAGAGTTTATCAAGGTTGCATGTAAAGATCTACTATACACATTAATCCTTGTCAGCCATTGATTACATATTCCTTGTGCATTTAATTGTGAAGTTAATTTTGTTGTCGGATGATTATTATCTGCCTGTTAGTAATGTTAATTATGATTGACGAAACATGACTTGCTTATGATGAATAGCTCACTTAACTGTTAAGTACTATCATGAAACATGTATGTGACTAGTGAACTTATCTGTTATGTGTGTTATGAATGATTGTTATCTGTTATGCGATAATCCTTGCTACGATTACACACTATTAACATACGTGAACAACGTGAACGTAAACTGATTCCGTGTACATGAACATCATAGGCATTGACTGCTTATGTGTGAACAAGTAACTAATCCTGCCGAGCAAACCAAGGTGAGTTCACTTCTCTCAAAACAAGCATGCGTCCGGTGGGGACAATCAAACTGACAAAACTTGTAAACGGATTTTCGTAAACCCATATCCTTGTAGGGGATATGAGGCGGTTTTCAAATACCCACATCCTTGTAGGGTATGTGAGGCGGATTTCACATACGCATATCCTTGCAGGGGATATGCAACGGTTTTCAGTAAATGTTGATGTTGGATAATACACTCACTTCTATCACTTAAGTCCCATCATACTACCGGGTTGTTGCTTGTAGGGCAACGGGGTTATTAGCTGATAGCGCTATTTGGTTTGGCACCCTTACGACGTACCTGGATAGGACGGGCGTGAACTAATAACTTTAAATCAAGACCAATGTTTGATAGAGCGTTGGAGAAGGGCAAAAAGGGCCGTCTGCGGTATCGAGTTATTATCAACATAACACAGCATAACATAACATGAATCAGTAATCGGTAATGAACGGTTTAACAAAACAGTGAACTCACCAGCGTTGTCTGATACATGTTTTTCTGCATGCTTGCAGGCCTGTAGGTACATGTTGTTGGAACTTGCTGTCTGGGATGCTGGAGTGGTCATGGGCCAAATTGCAAGGAAACACAAGACAAGTCTGATGGTTTTTATACACCTGCTTTATGAAACTCATAACAAAATGTAATATGCTTCCGCTGGATAATAGATCATGTATTGTAACACTTATTTTAATCAATGAAAGTTTTATTTGAAATATCTTTATAAGTTCAATGTGATTGGTGGCTAGATCCTGGTACGTCACACGCCTCGCAGGGGTTTCCGCATGTGGTATTTTGGGGGTGTGACAATTTGGTATCAGAGCCACTGGTTATAGTAAACTTGGTTTTAAAAATGTTTTTTTATAAAACCAGACTATAACCGAACAGTTCTGAAAACAAGGATACGACCATGACACTCAGCTCCAGACTGCAAGGTTCATCTCTTTCACCTGTTGCATACATTACATGACTAGTACACATTTGTTTATGACGTAACATACGAACACACACTCGTCACTATAGAATGGTTACATGAATTGCCTGGTTACCTTATGATGTGTTGGTAGTCTATCATCGTTCTTGGATTTCTGTGACCTTATCATCTTGATAACCTCTGTTTGGCATTCGAGTTTGAGGAACCATTTGACATGAGTTAGGAGGAACTGAGATGAGCATGCAAATCGGAATATTATTGTGGGTGCACACATAATAATAATGTGGGGGTGCATGCGAGTCCCAGTGAGGCTTAACAAGTGAAAAAGGGGTTCTGTTCCGTTATTTGATCAATGTGAAACGTAACAAGTCTATAGGGGTCATAGCAGTGAATGTCTCCTACCTGAATGTGACTTTTCACCTCTCTCTAAATTCTTACGAATCTTGATGCTATCGAGTATTACCTGAACACCCATCTGAACGCCTAGCGAGGTGTGTAGAATGTTAGGTGCTTGCACGAACGTCCCTGAGTTGGATGTTGCAGCGTCGAATGATTGGTCGATACCTTTCTCACTCCACTTCATTGGCTGGAACTCAATGTATTGACGTCGTAGCTCCCGAAGTGCGATCACTTCTGCAACACCCTGGAAACACATCGTGTATTACTCAGTCAACTTGCAAGAATGATGGATAAGAGAGTGAACGTAGTACTTTACCAACCTCAGTATTAGGACGACCATGGCTATCGGTAACGAGCAGCAGCAAATTAACTTCAAAAGAACTCTTAACCCTAGTCAGCGCCTCACGGGAGTCAACTCTTACGAATCAATCGGGACATAAGCGATGACAACAGATTATAGTGTGGAATGTGTGACTACCAGCACCGTGAGTAACACGTTAGGGTGTGGCACAGAATGTGAAAAGATGGACTTGGTCGGTGAAAGATCGTAGAGCTCCGTTTCAAGCAACGACATTAGAGGCAACAGTCATGGCAACATCAAGGTACTCGTAATCGTAGCCTTCAGTATGGGAATGAAGGTGCCTACGACGTGGATGGGCCGTTGTTAAACCAAGACGACAACAACCAGGGGAACGACGACAGTACTTGAAATTTTCGCTGGGAAAACAACAACATGATGCTCATGGAAGGGCACTTGGGGCTGGCGTGGATGACGCCAGGATTACAGCAACATGGTGGCCAGCACGTTCTTGGAAGCTAATCGTTTCGTTCCTGTTCTACTCAACCCTGATACTTCCTGAAACCAGACCTGTTGTGGAATCGGCTGATGGCAAGACAATTGAAGCCTCGAATGTTCGTTGGGATGCAAACTCGACCTTGTGGGACAAGTGATCAACGTCGACCTTCCTTCTGCTATCCTTGATGGTTTCGGTGCAGTGGTTGTGTAAGTTGGTTATCTAGATATCGCGTAGATATACCCTGTGGGAAGAAAATTTTGCGTCGCTTTATACGTTGAAGTGCCAGAGTGGGGTAAAGGTCAGCATCATATTAGCAATGAAAGCCCAGAAGTGTTTAAGGAGGGATTACCCCGCTGTGATAACAACCGTTACTGATGTTAAGGCTAAGGAAAAGAGGATCGAGGATCCACTAATTGTTTGTGATTCCCCTCGGCGTGCTACGTGAGGAACTTTCAGGTTTACTTCCACAACTGCAGGGAAGAATCTTAGTTTGATCCCGCGCGACAGAGGCAGCATTAATTACTCGTACTTCTTACCGTCTTGCACCACGGGGGTTGCAAGAACTGTCTAATCGACTGCAGGAACTGTGGGACAGGAGTTTTATTGGACCTAGTTTTAGTTTGGGGAGCCCCAGTTATATCCGTGAAGATAAGCCTTATCGTTGGACATGTGTACTGATTATCGAGAGCTCAACAAGGTGACAGTCAAGAACCATTTGCCTCGACCAGGTATTGCCAGCCTGTCGACCAGTAGGGAGGGTCAAGCTCCCATTCGAGGATTGATTAACGAACGAACTACTGTCAGATAGAAGTCTAAGGGGAGAATGTTCCAACAACGGCATATCAAACGCAGTGTGGCCATTACGACGTTGTATTCCAAGACCTTTGGGCTAATCTTCACACCAGCAGCTGTATGGATCACACGAATCGACTATGCTTATTGATGACGTGTTGAATCATTTCCAGGAGAAAGGAACATCATGGACGGCATCCGTATCTTATTTTAGAGCTCCTGAGGGAGGAGCCATTCCGTGTGAAGTCTTGTTAAATGTAACATCTGGATTCGAGAGATACATTTTGAGCATGTAACCAACGAAGTGGGAACACACGTGGATCTTGCTAAGATCCATTTTGTTAGAAACTGATCGACACCAAAGATCCCTTCGAGGATACAGCAATTCCTTGGTTTCGCTAGATACTATCGCAAATTCATCACAGGATTTTCGAAGATCGTGCAGCTTAAATCTCTTTAGCACAGCATGGTGCTGTGTTCGTGGAAGACAAAACAGGAGGACGTCTTTTCAGCCTTCGAATCCCAACCCTGCAATGCACTGAGCATCGTCTCTGCCCTAGGGTTCGGGTGATCTATTGGTAAGCTTTGATGGTTCGAATCAGAGTCCTAGTTACATATCGACGCAACATGAGAAAGCGATGGCTTACATAGTGGATTTACAAGAAGAATGGCACGAGTCACAACCTGCAGTGGAAACCATGGTCTTTGGATTCAAGTGGAGGCATTACTTGGACGGTACCAGATGCACTACCTAGACCGATCACAAGGGCCTCCCGTGTACCCTTGTTTCGAAAGAGCCAAACATATGATGGCATCGCTTGATGGAACCTTTGATTATCTTCGACTGTGAAACCTAGACGTGTACGAGCCTCGCAGCATACCATCGACTCTAACCTACCTGATCAGACTCACTCAGTTCAAACTGGAGAACTAAAGGAAGAGAAGTTTCAAGTGAACCCATGCGGGGTATGGAGAAGCAACCTGTTAGGATCGGAGGCTGTCATGATTGTGCACGTTTGTATAATTTTGACAGAACAATGAATATAAAATGAGTAAGTGCAGCGGAAATGAGAAACAAACTTTGTGAACACAATCAGAAGAGAAAATAGTTTGGTAAACAAATGCTTTTCATTAAGTTGAATGATTGAGATACAAAGCAAATGATTACAGCATGTTTACAGAACTAAGCTCCCCCTCAGCTTGATACCCCGAGGTTGGTTGCACAAGATGAAAGGATTGGACTGAAGAAGAAGAATCCACTCAGTCAATCAAATGTAACAGTACAGGGTACTGCTCCATTTATAGGCAAACCAAACCACTGAAGCATCTCAGCTGACGTCACCATGATAGTGACATCTAACCAACTAACAACCTAGAAACAATGTTCTAAACAAAATACCGATGTGTAACATCTGATTATAGTACAATACAGAACAAGAGATAACAACTGCTTCACGTTCCACTGTTGTAGCCTGAGCACTGGTGTTGAGCTTCAGTGCTTTCTTCAAAGGTGATCAGTCTTTGAATGGGCAGTGCTTGTGTCTTCAGCAGTACTTTGGAAACAGCAGTAGATAGAGCAACAATGTTTGTCTTCAGCAGTCTTTAGTATTTCATCAGTGTTTGGTTCATCAGTTGTTATAGTGAGCAGTAATTAAGATCCATCAGCTGTTAGAATACCACTGTCAAGGGGAAAACTAAGTGTAAACCGCTGCTTATTTTGAGTCCACTGTTGTGATCCGGTTTTGGCTTTCATTATCTGTTCCTTTGGTAGGGTTCAATCACAACACAACCTTTGGTAGGTCGGACGATATGCGCTACCTCATGAAACGAATGTGGATCTTATTATGCGGCAACTGTAGGGAACTCGTGTCGAGCAAAGCACACCGACCTCGATATTCTAGTCGTCTGGGTTTTGATGAGAGATACTAGGATCTATAAATCTTACACTAGTGATCGGGCATGAAGTCCCACCTAGTAATGTATGTGAATGTCCCTCTGAGAGAGGCGGCTTTTAGGCACGATGTGCCAACTCCTGTTGCCTTTGATTTTAAGCTATACCTGATTTATGCTCGGCAATACACAACACCCTCGGCTCATGTCTAGACATGAGCGCTGCTTATCACTAAAGGACAACCGAACAGAGTAACAAACCATCCTGGCACACGAAGACATACTGCGAGCATGTGCGTGATTGACTTTAGTAAACATTTGGAGGGACACTTACCTTTGGGTGAGTTCTACTGCAGCCCTTACTGTATTGGTATGCATGCCGCTCTGTTTGAGGCATTGCATGGATGATAATGCCAATCTCCTTGTGGACTGAGGTGGATAACAATCTAATCACAGGTCCAGGACTTGTACTCGAAACTCTTGGGGAGATTGCTTGAATAGGAAATCGTTTGGTGGCAACGAGTGACCGTCAGGAGAGTTGATAAGCTTAGGAAACACTAGGAATTCGCTGTAGGCGATCGTATCTGTTAGTGCATACATCTGTCAACTTCGTCTTGTATCGAGTCTTAGTATTAGATTGTTAGATCAGGGCTCATTGTACGAGAAAATACGTTGTTTTAGGTTGACAAAATGATGATTTCGCTCCTAGTGCTGATTTCGCTCATAATGACATTATGTCATTTGGAGCGAAATTACAAGGTAGTGATTTCGCCCGAAATGACACAATGTCATTAGGAGCGAAATCACTCCCCTATAAATAGGTTCCTTTTGAGCGAAATCAGTATGAATGGTCTTGTTTCCGGTACTGAACTATTGCCAAAGTGCCGTTTGAATTGTAATAGCTGTGAAATCAATATACAAGGCAATATTTAGTGAAGCAAGCTGTTTTCCGTGTCCGTTTCTTGTTTTCCGCACCTGAAACGGATTAGAACACCTCTTATTGACTCGTTTGGGTCAGCACGCGATCCTACAAGTGGTATCAGAGCTCAGGTTGAGGAGTTCTTGCCAAAACAGCCTCATTATCTGTCTTCTACACCTTCTTTTTAAATCTGAACAAGATTTCACGGTTAAAATCGGACCAAATTTTCACACACTGTTTAAAATTGGACATAGACAAACCCTTGAAAGTTTCACTGCAAATTTCGGATTAAAAATAGTAAAAATGGACTCGTTAAGTGATTTCACTCGAAAAGTCATATTCTGATTTCGCTCGAGGGTGCCTGATTTCGCTCGAGTTGTTTACCTGATTTCGCTCCAAACTCCAAATTTGAGATTTCGCTCCAAATCAAGCATCTCATTTCGCTCCTGTGTAACAAAGTCAGATTTCGCTCCAAAACAAAGTCTGATTTCGCTCTAATAGTCAGATTTGTAATTTCGCTTCAAGCTGAATCTGATTTCGCTTCAACTGTTATTTCGCTTGAAAGTGTCTGTTATTGAAAAACGTGTTATCAAATCATGGCTGAAGAATTCTACAATGCATTCGCGACGCCCGTTGCACCTGTGACTGCTGCTGAAACATTGTATAGTGAGAATGAGACGGGAACTCATCAGAAACCACTGAAACTCATGTACATTGAAGATTTTCAGGGTTGGAAAAATCGATTTGAGAATTGGGTTCAAGCATACAAATTTGATGCATGGTGTTCGTTGTTGAAATATTATGAGAAAAAAAAAAGAATGAACGGGGTATTGAAAAGGCTTTTAGTGATTATACTGAGAGTGACAAATTGCAGTTTACAAGTGAGAAAATGATGATAAGTATAGCGATTAAAGAAGATATCTTTATTTTGCTTCAACATAATGGGTCAGCTAGATCAATTTGGGAGGCCTTGATTTAGAAATTCAGAGGAAGTGCTGATATGATCAAAAACAAAAAGGCATTATTAAAAAAATCATTCGATATGTTTACAGCTTTCGATCATGAAACTACAAAATAGACCATTGATAGATATTGTCATCTGGTATTGGAAATGGGTAGGTTCGACATCAAGAAAGAGGACGATGAGTGGGTCGATAAACTAGCTGAGGCGTTACCACAGCATAAGTGGGGAACATATTTGATGGTTGTGAAACTCATGAGGAAATCCGAGAGCATGAATTTGGCTCAATTTATTCAGAAAACTGAAGAGCAAGAATTGGATATTCAAAAGACAGCTATCATGACAAATCCAAATGCGAAACAGGATGTCAGTTTATATTATCGAGGAAACAAGTTTGAGGCTACCCCTAGTCAAAGTCCAAAGACCAGTACTACATTCAGTGCTAATGGTTCGGCAAGTCCAAATGCTAGCACTACAACTCAAAGTGGTGGATACACTTCATCATTCTCAAGCTTTGATCCAAACAGCAACACACCTAGCCCTCAGAAGCAAAATTCAACAAATCTGCAGTGCAATGTGACTTTGAACATTTAGAATGGTCAAAATCTATCTCCTGAAGTGGCTAAGCAACACATGGCATCTCTTGTAGCCATGTTAGAGTCGTATGAAAGCTTGATTGCAGGAAGAATTGGTAATCCGATGCTCACGAAAGAAGATTACGACCAAATCGATGCAGAAGAGCTTGAGCTGATGGATGTGAAGTGGTGTTTGGCTAGTGCATGCAGACGAGCTGAAAAGTTTCAGCAAATTACTGGCATAGACGAGTTTCGAGGAATGGCTACCTCTCCACTTGGTTTTGACAAGTCAAAGGTTACCTGTTTCCGATGTAAAGGAAAAGGTCATTTTAAACGGGAGTGTAAGAATCAAGAATCAACTGGAAGTCAAGATAAGAGCAATTATTATCAGAAATCAATCTTTCATCAGATCGATCAACAACCTCAACAAAAAGAACAGAAAACTGCTCATGGGAAAATGATTGAAGAAGCAAATAAGAAAGCTTTTTTTGGGATAATAGACCAAGGTGATGAATTTATTGCAGAGGGATTCAGCTGGGACAATTACATCCCAGGTGTGACTAGACCTGATGTGGCTCTTGTTACAAGAATTTTGGGTGACAATGAAGATTGTCAGAAAAGAATTCCGATTTTTCCAGATCTAGGAAGCGATGTTGATACTGATGATGAGGAAGAGTATCTTAATAAATGTAGAAAAAGTATTGATCCTGATAGTTTTAATTTTTTCTATGCAGATAAAGTTGAGATGCTGAATCCGAAAAAGATTACCCGGTTGAAGAGAGAGCTTGATGCAGCAAAGTTACTCGCTGATGAAAAGGCGAAGACAGAAGCTGGAAAAACAAAAGTTGAAGCAGTTACTGAGAATGTGACAGAAAAGATTGTTGAAATGGAGAAAGTGGTAGAGAAAATCGTCGAAATTGAGAAACTTGTGGAAGTTGAAAAAGTTGTCGAAATTGAAAAGATTGTTGAGGTCGAAAAACATGTAGAAGTCGAAAAGATTGTCGATGTTGAAAAGATAGTTGAAAAAGTGGTTGAAATAATGAAGCCTTGTGAGAAATGTTCAGAATCTTGCAAAGTTTGTGAAGAAAAAGATAAAAAGTTTACTGAGTTAGAGAAAATTAAAGAAGATCTACTGTCCGATGTAAAGTATGTGAAGGAGTCATATGATGTGCTGAATAGTTGATAGTTTGAAAAGAACAAATACAGAAATTGAGAAAGCAAATGACAAGATGAGTGCAACTTTAATGACAAAGCAAAGCGTCATCAATGACTACATTGACGACTGTGCTAATTTGAAGAAGGAGTTGGAACTTGAGAGAATTGAGAGTGAAAGGATTAACCGATTACTTTTGAGTTATACTACTTGTGATTATTTGATTGATCGTGTTTATCCTACTGTTGCAGGTCTTGAAGCTTTCAAGAAGAAAGAAAAAGAACAGGATACTGGTAAGACACAAAGTGTCAAGTATAACATATGTCCGCCCCCGATTTTTGAAAGTTATTCCCCCAGGAAACCAAATGAGGAACAAGTAGACAAGGCTCTAAACATCAAATTAAAGTCTGAAATCACTGATGAATTACAAGACAATATTGATGTCACATTCACAGCGTCTGACACTGATCATGAGTCTGAATTAGTAAAGAAAGTTGTCGATCAGGTGTTGGATATGGATGAAGAGTCAAAGTCGGAGTCTAGGTCAGATAGTTCGAGTTTGTCTGAGAAGAGTCCAAGTTCACCGGCTAAAAGGGTTTACAATAAAGAATTCTTGTTATCAAAATCTAATTTGAATGACGGATCAGTCAAAGTAGCATATACATTGAATGATTCAGACAAATTATATTCTGATGAGGAATTCCCTATGAAAAGTGTTAAAACTGAAATGATCAAAAAGGTTTTCAAATTAACAGAAATTAATATTTCTGAAATAAAAAATTTAAATCTTTCTGAAAAACCTAAACATTACACTTCAAGGATTCAACAAAGAGTAAATAAGAAAATGGGTTACGGTTGTGGTTATAATTTCCAAAAGAAATCAAACCATAGTGGTAATCTCAAAAAGAAAGGTCTTGGTTTTAATTCGTCAGAAAATTATAAAAGTCAGAAAACGTATAAACCAAAAACAAAATTTGTTTCAGGTGGTAGTTCTGAAGATGAGCAGAAGAAATCTTTCTAGAAACAGTCAAACCAGGAGTTTCTTGCTGAAGTGAAGAAGAATGTGAGAAAGTTTGCTCAAAGAGTTGACAGAAGAACCTGTTTCAAATGTCAAGAAGTTGGGCACATAGCTTGGAATTGCCCCAAGACCAACTACCATAAACAGGGAGTTTCTTCTCACTTTGTTTCGAGAAAAACTTGTGTTGATAAGAAAGAACAACCTGTGAAAAATGTTAAAAAGTTTGAAAACTCTACTTCTGAGGAAGGAGAAAGTTCAAAAAGGTTTTACAAAAAAAGAGGAGATTTGAGTAAACAAAAGTGGGTGATTAAATATGAGGGTAATTCTGACAATGAATCTGGTTCCATAAAATCAGAGGAGTCATTGGTTGAGAAAAAGACTGTGAGTTCCGTTCCAGAGGTGAACGATGAGAATTTTCCTTCATTGACAAAGGAAAATCTGATGAAGAAAGTGGGAAAGGTAGAGATCTTGTAGGATCGTATTCTGACCCAAACAAGTCGTTCAGAGGCTTTCTCCTTGGTTTCAGCTGCGGAATTACAAGAAACTAAGGTAGAAACAGCAGGTAATTCACTTTAACTACTTGTTTTATTGATTTGACACTGATTACTCTTCAAATCTTGCACCGGCAGCACCTCGGCACGATTTCACCAACCATTACAACTGGGATCGCTCCAAGGGTATAAATAGGCTACTGGGACCGCTTATTGGACCTGGTCCAATGAGCGGTCTAGACATATGTCATACAAGCGGTCCAACCACTCGAGCGGTTCAGCTCATGTTGTATGAGTTATCCATGCCATCCGAGCGGTCCATGATTCTGTCACTCGAGCGGTTCAGCATAGCTGCCGTTCGAGCGAACCAGCATGTTTGACAAATGAGCGGCCCAAACCCCTAAAAGCCTAAAAAGCAATCCAACCATCTAAAACCTATACAACTTCAATATTTCTCGTATTTCGTGCCTAGATCTAACATTCTAAGACTATGACTCGATACAAGACGTAATCAGCAGATGTAGTGCACCAACAGACTCCCCCTCAGATGTTGATGGAGTCGACTATCGAGTCACAACCATGCTGTCTTCAGTTCTTCAGTCTTGATCAGTCTTCGGGCTTCTCTCTCTTTATCATTCTATCATTCTAAGACTCGAACGAAGATGTAGTCGACAGACAACTGCACCAACAGACTCCCCCTTGGATGTTGACGGAATCTTCAGTGAGAGTCTTCAACATGACATTCTCGGATAATGTTCGGCCTTCTTCAAGAATTCTGCCTGGATCTTTCTTTCTTTGGCTATAACTTTCGTCAGACTTCCCCTATCATCCTGCTAGGATAGTCGTCTGGCATTTGTTACCACCATTGAAATCATCTCCTGGCTTTTCTCTGTTCAATTTATCATCTGCATACATCCCAAACATTTCATAAGAAATTGTTTCAGATATAACCATTATAGAGACTACGAAGATTAATATGTAGGTTTACATTCAACTTATAACACAAGTTTAATGAACCATTTTGAAGTTTAAATCTTCACATTTTCACATACATTCTCCCAAACCACAAGTTCAACATGTTTAGCACTTGAAATGTTGAAAATCAGCTCTTCACACTCTGTTGTCGAAAATCTTTTTGTAGTTTTCAAAATACAAACAAAACACAATATTTTTGGATTTTTGAATTTAATGAAATACTAAAACAAAACACTATTTTGAGAGATTGTGCAAGAGGATCATATCGGATTTTGAGACATATCACTAACACCGTTGATCTTATTAATCAGCAAATGTTAAAAACAAATTCACTTCTGATTGTCAGTATTGTTGTCCACTTAAACTTCTACACAAATTTTCAATTGATTCAAGATACGTATTTAATGTTTTAGAACTTAGACTTATTTCAGTGTCCCACCTCTTGAATATACTCCCGTATCCAGATCTCAATATTCTGATTTACAGGTAAGTATACTACGAATGATATCTGTATATAAATTAGGGGATAAAATGCGAAAACTGAGGGATCTCAGGTCAGAACTTCCGTTCAGCAGAGAGATATCAGCTTCGACTTAGCAGTGTGTCCCCTTTAGAGGATCTTTTCAGCTACAACAACTGATTATCAATTTTATTGTCTAATCAGCTGAGGGCGTTATGCTATGTTTCAAGCATATGAAGAAAGTATTAGCCAGGGACTAGGTCAGAACTACCGTTCAGCAGAAGTCCCGGAATAATACCCCAGACATCATTTGAGTGTAAGAACCTAGTATTTCAGAATAAGAAACCTTTCAAACGAGATTTCAGGGGTTACCTATATATCCAAGTAGTGTTCCCCACAAACTAAGCAAGTTTGAATTTAGGTTTATATCTCGAATACAATTTACTAACTGTGTGAAGTCTACTGACACATCATTAGTAAGACCTGTTTAAAAAACATTTTTGACTTTACAAATCTCTTAACATGCTGTGATAGACCTCCGATGTACTATCATCTCCTCTTTTTGCAACAAAACTCATTTTCATTTTTCAATTTTTTTTAAATTTTTCAAAGTTTTATTACTCCCCCTAAAATCAAAATATGTTTCAATTTTGATTTTCTTGAAAAAAAATTGAAAACAAACTATACAAGAAATTTGACAACATTATGTGAATTACCTCAATTCACCATTCTCGTGCAAAACAATCAGAACTCCCCCTCACAACAAACTAATTTCCCATTTAGATTTCAAAAACACTTAAGTTTGTTTCAATCAAAATGGTTTTTCCGGAAAAATTAGTTTGTTTAACAACCGTTTGTAGGTTCGGGGATCAGATCATGTAGTTAACTCAAGTTCAATTTAATGACCTTGATTAACCACTTATAGGATTGATTTGATTCAAAATCTGAACCACCTTAATCAATCACAAACAAACCTTTTACCTTTTGAATATAAATGACGTTAACGAATAAAATTTGAAGAAAGATGCCGATTCATGCTCCACGCTTACCAACCTGGGAGCTCCGGCAAGTCAGAATTTTTTCTATTTAAACAATTTCACCCAAGCCTGACTGTCCTTGGGTGATTTTGAATTCTTGTTCAACAATGGTGGAAAATTTTTCTCATCCATCGTTAAATCAGAATTCTCGACTTTTACCTCAACACATGGCTCTTCTGGTTTTACCATACCAGAATCATTGCCTGACTTAGGCTTGTCTGACTTTGTTGAGTCAGATTCATCGCCTAAAGGTGGCTTGTCTGACTTTGGCACGTCAGATTCATCGCCGACCTTTTCCTTCTTTTTCTCCTCTTTCGTCCTCCGATTTGTATCTGATGAATTCTTTTTGCTTGTCTTTGCAGCTGAGGGAATAGATTCATCAGAACTGTTATTCTTTTTGTCTTGTGAACCCGAGGACAAAATCTTTTCTAGATATTCTCTCGCTTTCTTTCTCTTTTTCCTCAGTCGGTCTTTCTGCCCCTGAGAAAGCTTCACTTTTGTTTCTTGAACTTTAGGTTCTTTGACCTTCTGTTCTTTGACATTTTTACCCAAAGCTTTCAATTCTTTGGGCTTGACAACGACTGGTGTCTTCTTTGCCATTTTCTGAGAATTGACCCTTAATCTGTCATTCGATCTTCTTGGGCAATCTCTAGCAATGTGACCTTTGATATTGCAGTTATAGCACCTCCTGGTCTCATAACTCCAGTACTGACAGTTAACAGCAATATGTACATGATAGCCGCAGCTGTAACACATTCTGTTATCATACCAGTTACCACCGTTGTTCCAAACATTCAAGTCGTAACACTGTTTGGCCTGATGGTATTCTTTCCTCACATTTGCTGGATTTGACGCTTTAGCACTGTGGTCTGACCTGCACCACTTATTACCAACAAATTTTGAATTTTCATTTTTTATTTTTTGTAATTTTTGTTTTTGATTGGATGATCGAACCGATGAACTTTTATTATCTTTTTGTTTCTGTTCTGCTTTCTTCTTCAAAGACTTTTGCTTAGAGCATTCACCTTTTTCAGTTGATTGCAGAACAGTTTTCTGAAATTTTTCTTTCAAATTTAAAAACAATTTTTGTTTTTCTTTTTTAACATTTTCATCATCAGGTGTCTCATCACAATCTTCAACTTTGACAGAGTCAAAGTTTGTGACACAGTCACTTATTGGAACAGAATTGATCGGTTTTGGACAAGGAATAATCAACTTGTCGGATTTCATCGCAAAACTGATCAATTTCTTCTCAAGTTCATCTATCTTGATCCTGGAATTCTTAGCTTCTTCCTCAAGCTGAGATATTCTCTCAAGATGAGACTTGATAGAATTTTCATTCTCAATCTTCAAATTTTCAAGAACAGATTTTTTAACTTCCAGAACTTTTATCTGTTCTTGAAATTTCGATTCATTCGCTTTCAAGTTCTTGTTTTCCAACTTGATCCAGAAATCTTCATCTTCTGATGATTTCTGTTTACTTTCAATCTCCTTTTCCAACTCTTTAATTCTCATTTGAGCATACTCACCTTCTTTTTCAAGTTTGATAATTTTCTGAAGATGGGAATTTATCATTTTCTGTTTTTCAATGTTGTTTTTACTAAACACATTTCTCCCATCTTCAAGAATTTTCATTTGCTCTTCAAATTCTTGCTTTTTTAAAGTTAAACTGTTAAAATCATTTAACAGTTTGTCATTTTCAACTTTCAGTTTCTCACAATTTTCATGTAACCAAAGAATCTGGTTTTCAGCAGCGTGCTTCTCGTCTTTCAGCTTTTGGACTTCAGATGCCAAACTTGCCATGTCTTTTACGAGTTTGTCATTATCAGTCTTGACGTTATCGCATTTTGAGCACTTTGTTTCATTCTTCACCGATTCTTCAGTTTTTGGACTTTCTTCTTCCTTTGCTATAAATGTACCTGCACAGAACATTTTAACGAAATCAATAGGATTTCCATTATTATCAATATAACAACCTCTCTGAAAATCGTATTTCATCAAATGTTTTGCCCTGATACATTTGCCAATCCTTTTGATCATCTCTTCAAACACATCTAGACTCAGATCTAGCACATTATTCTCCAAAACCTTGATCATTTCTTTCTTTTTCTTTCTGGTTTCCAGTTCATGAGCTTTAAGTTTGCTGATGAATTGATTTAAAGGAAGTTTTGAAAAATTTGTGTCCTCTCTTAAATTTTTCAAACATTCACTCCATTCAATCGGTAATGCATCTGCAAATTTCTCCAATTTCTCCGTAGTTGACGGATATATCTCATGATCTTTCAGATAATTCAGTACCACATTATATCTGTCTATAAGATCGTCCAACATTTCGTCTTTCAGACACACAAAATATTTAAACCTTTTTGCCCAAACATCTTTGTTCACTTTTCTATAACCCTCATCTAGATATCCGTGGTGCCAATCATTAAATCTTTCGAAATAATAGTTCTCCTGTTCATCAAACATCATCGCCATGTTTCGCAAAAACCCGACACGTGTTTGTTGACAAATAAGCGAGCTAAGTGTGATGGAAAAGTAGACCAATCAGCAATTTGACACAACGTCAAACTAATTTGGACCAAATAAGCGGTCCAGATCAACTGTCCAAATAAGCGGTCCAGAACTGGTCGTTCGAGCGAACCGAGAGTTGTCCGAATGAGCGGTTTAAGCGTTATTCGATCGAGCGATCCAAACTCGTCCGGATGAGCGATTCAAGACCTGTCCGAATGAGCGATTCAAGAGCAATGTTCGAACGAGCGGTTCAAAATAGTCCGAACGAGCGGTTCAAGATCCGTCCGGATGAGCGGTCCAAACTATATTCGTTCGAGCGGACCACATTCAATTCCAATTTTGACCCACTTAAACTTCGAATTTTGATCCGAAACTTTCCAGGGTTTGTGTCGGTACTATTGCGGACAATCTGTGAGAATTTGAGCGAATTCCGACCGTGAAATCTTCCCGAATCAGAAAAAGAAGGTGTAGAAGTAAGAAAAAGTGATGAAATCCAGCTAATTTCTGCAGAGAACCTCCTCCTGAGCTATGATACCAATTGTAGGATCGTATTCTGACCCAAACGAGTCGTTCAGAGGCTTTCTCCTTGGTTTCAGGTGCGGAATTACAAGAAACTAAGGTAGAAACAGCAGGTAATTCACTTTAACTACTTGTTTTATTGATTTGACACTGATTACTCTTCAAATCTTGCACCGGCAGCACTTCGGCACGATTTCACCAACCATTACAACTGGGATCGCTCCAAGGGTATAAATAGGCTACTGGGACCGCTTATTGGACCTGGTCCAATGAGCGGTCCAGACATATGTCATACAAGCGGTCCAACCACTCGAGCGGTTCAGCTCATGTTGTATGAGCGATCCATGCCATCCGAGCGGTCCATGATGCTGTCACTCGAGCGGTTCAGCATAGCTGCCGTTCGAGCGAACCAGCATGTTTGACAAATGAGCGGCCCAAACCCCTAAAAGCCTAAAAAGCGATCCAACCATCTAAAACCTATACAACTTCAATATTTCTCGTATTTCGTGCCCAGATCTAACATTCTAAGACTATGACTCGATACAAGACGTAATCAGCAGATGTAGTGCACCAACAGACTCCCCCTCAGATGTTGATGGAGTCGACTATCGAGTCACAACCATGCTGTCTTAAGTTCTTCAGTCTTGATCAGTCTTCGGGCTTCTCTCTCTTTATCATTCTATCATTCTAAGACTCGAACGAAGATGTAGTCGACAGACAACTGCACCAACAGATCTCAAATCAATTCGTCGCTGATAAGGGAGAATTTGATGTTGAGAAGGCTTTCAATGGGAAAGTCAAACATATTTTCGGTAAGATGGTTGATAGGAAGGTAAAAGGTGCTAA
This sequence comes from Helianthus annuus, assembly GCF_002127325.2. Lineage (NCBI taxonomy): Eukaryota > Viridiplantae > Streptophyta > Magnoliopsida > Asterales > Asteraceae > Helianthus > Helianthus annuus. The sequence goes on from NC_035436.2 coordinate 124,795,763, forward strand.
AGAGTTTTACAAATCAAAATGTTGGTGGGAAAGATGTGTTCCAAAATCACCCAAGGCTAGTCAGGCTTGGGTGGACATTATGTTTGAGTAAATACCTGACTTGCCGGAGCTCCCAAGTTGGTAAAAGTGGAGCAGGAATCGGCATTATTCTTGAAAGGTTTGGTTGGTAAAACTACAGGTGATATCTTTAAAATTGTTATATTTTGATGGTGTTTATTTTCAAGTGGTAAAGAGGTTTTCATTGACTAGTGGTTAATCAAGGTCATTAAGTTGAATTTGATTGGACCATACTTACAAGTGATATTTTGGAGAACAAATGATGAGTTTATCCCCTAACCTACAAATGGTTTGAAAATCAACAAAAACTAATTTTTCGGAAAAACCATTTGATTAAAACAAACTTAAGTGTTTTGAAATCACAATGGGAAAATTGTTTTGTTGTGAGGGGGAGTTCTGATTGTTCATGCCTAGTGGATGGCGTTTTGAAGTGATTTGATATTAGTTGTCCATTTGTTTATACAGTTTGTTTTAAAATTTTCCTTTAAATGTGTTTGCATTTTAGGGGGAGTGAAAATTTCAGAAAATCCAAAAACATTAGGAAATTTGAAAAAGTCAAAAACATGATAAAATCAAAAATGAGTTTTGTTGTATAAAAGAGGAAATGATAGTACATCAGTGGACGATCACGGCATGCTAAAGAATTGGAAAGTTAAATAGTGATAAACGGTCTCACTGATGATGTGTCAGTAGGTTTTTGCACAGTTAATAGATTGTGACGAGATATAAACCTAAATTTAAACTTGCTTAATTTGTGGGTAACATCGCTCGGATATATGGGTAACCCCCGAAATCTTGTTTGAAAGGTCCCTTATTCTGAGATACTAGGTCTTTATGCTTAGTGATATCTGGGGTATTATCCCGGGACTTCTGCTGTATGGAAATACTGACCTAGTCCCCGCATAATACTTTCTGCAAATTCTTTAAAATATAAGCTCGTCCTCAGCAAATCGATGAAACAATAAAATTGATAGTCATTGCTGTTGTAAAAAAGATCCTCTAGAGGGGACCCACCAAAAGTCGAGCCGTCATCTCTCTGCTGAATGGAAGTTCTGACCTGAGCTCTCACGGTTTCGCATTCAACCTATTACAGATATCATCTAGGTATACTCACCTGTAAGACTGAATATTGGGATCTGGATACGGGAGTATATTCTGAGGTGGGACACGCGAATAAGTTTAAGTCTCTAAGACACTAATTTCGTATCTCGAAACAGTTGAACTTTGTGTGAAAATTTAAGTGGATCAGTATACTGATAATCTAAGTGAATCGTTTAAAACTTAAAATGTTTAAAGCTTAACGGTGTCAGTGATTTGTCTCAGAAATTGATATGATCCTCTTACACAAACTCACAAAAATATTGTATGTAAATATTTCGTTACTGCATTTCATTTCTGTTATTAAATCGAAATTCCAAAAAGATTTTCGGTGTGTTTTAGCATAAAATTTTCAAAAATCCAAAAAGATTTTCGACAACTGATATTGAAAAGTTGATTTTCAAATTTCCGAGTGCTGAACATGATGAACTGGTTTGGGAGAGTTTGATTGAAAAGTTTTTCAGAGAAAAATGAAATTTATTGTAAAAATGATTTTCACAGTTTTTCTGATTGCATTTTTGTTAGTAGGGAAGTCAGTGTTGGTGCGTACAATTTTTTAAATTTGTCAAATATCTTATTTTTATGAATCTTATGTTTTGGGTAAAGGATGTGCAGGATGACCTGAGTTGGATGAGAGTCAGGTTCTGATGCCTGAGATTCTGATTGAGAGTAGCAAGTCAGGTTGCAATTTTGATCCTGCAAATGAATCTGGTAGCTAGACTACGATCCCAGCACAAGTTGAGGGGGATTTGGATTGACAAAAGCCAGGTTCTGATCCTGAAAGTACAGATGCTGTTGAACTTAAAGATTCAAGAGAGCTGATCAAGAGAATTAGAGTGGAGCAGAGAGTTCAAGAAAGATTCTGGAAGCCCGAAGACCGATCAAGACTGAAGATGCAAAGACTCGACACGTCAGACTCGTCAACATCTGAGGGGGAGTCAGTTAGTGCATACATCTGTCGACTTCGTCTTATATGGAGTCTTAGTATTAGAATGTTAGATCAGGGCTCATTGTACGCGAAAATACGTTGTTTTAGGTTGACAAAATGATGATTTCGCTCCTAGTGCTGATTTCGCTCATAATGACATTATGTCATTTGGAGCGAAATCACAAGGTAGTGATTTCGCCCGAAATGACACAATGTCATTAGGAGCAAAATCACTCCCCTATAAATAGGTCCCTTTTGAGCGAAATCAGTATGAATGGTCTTGTTTCCGGTACCGAACTGCTACCGAAGTGTCGTTTGAATTGTAATAGCTGTGAAATCAATATACAAGGCAATATTTAGTGAAGCAAGCTGTTTTCCGTGTCCGTTTCTTGTTTTCCGCACCTTAAACGGATTAGAACACCTCTGATTGACTCGTTTGGGTCAGCACGCGACCCTACAGTATCATGTTGAGAATCTCACCCTGGGAGGGTGTGGTACGCCTGGGAAGCGTGGCAAGCTTAATTTTCGTTACGTTGAGTTATTCAGAATTCTGGAAAGAATCGGCAACATGGTTTACAAACTCGAAATTACCTGACAAATTAGGTACGTTCACGATGTCATTTATGGCCCGAACCTAAAGAAGCGTTTGTTCGATAAAACGCTTGCGGTACCCTGGTTGAGGAACCCATCGTTAACACAATCGACTTTCAATCGTGAGAGTTCGCTGGAACTCAAGACGTGGACCGGAGTCCACGTGGGAACGCAAAGATCTGATAAAGCTCTAGTATCCTCAATCATTCAGGCGGTTGAATCAACTTTTGCTGTCACTAGTGAATTTCGGGACGAAATTCCCTTTCAAGTTGGGGATGATGTGGTACCCGCGGAAAATCCACAGTCATCCTGATCTATCACCTCACTACTTTTGGGTTACTTATCAAATTTCGGGGCGAAATTTCTTTCAAGTTGGGGATGATGTGACAACCCGAACTTTCAAGGTCAACATAACTTAGTATCATTCCTTTTCACATTTCTTTATACGCAATTGGTTATGATTGAATGTCACAAGTTGTGTTATATTTTGTGTTTAATTGGTTAGGACGGTCACACTTGTTAATCGGGCCGCACATTCTCCGCATGACCACACACTCGCATACTCCCTCACTTGAGTGCTCTTGTAATCTTGGCCCATACACCCTAAGCCCAAACCGAGCCCGATCCCCAAACCCAATTAGTGGTGCTATGCAAATGATTGGCAGTTACCATTTAATTGTAAAACTTCACAAGGCAAGAAACCCTACTCCCTCCTCCTTCGAAGTCAACGGTAGCCTCTGTCAGTCGAAGCCCTCCTTCTTTTGCGAAGCATCTTATCCCTCGTTCTAACACATCTCCACAACCCCTCGGTGAGTACAAACATACTTGTTTTAATTCTTGATTAAATGATCTCGATTATGTGTGGGCTTGTTAATCGGATTGCATGAATAATCATGGTTTTAATTATAACCTAGGGTTATTGCTAGATAAATCTATTGTCACTAAAAAGCATGACGATTGTAAATAATGATTGTGATCTAAGGTTGCACTATGATTTCATAAATTCTAAAGGGGTTTAATTGATTGTGGGTTTGGCATATGGTTAATTTATTGTGGATGGTAATGATTAGCTGTTGGAATAATCATGTTGGTCGGTTTGCTGTGAACAAGGATCATGATTATAAAACTGATAAAGGAACGATGATTCACTAGAGTTATGTTGTAGGAATAGGGTTCATAATCTACGAATTTTGTAACTGTTTCGATCGTAATCTTGTGAGTGATTGTTACATAGCGTTAAAGGTGGATTAATTGCCGAATGATTTTTGATTAACCATTACGAACTGTGAGGAGGTTGAAGAAGGATCCTCGATGAAAAACTCACCTCGACGAATAACTTGATCTTTCGTCGACAGGGTAATGGCGAATAACTTGATCTTTCATCGATGGGGTAATGACGAAAGACTTGATCTTTCATCGATGGGGATCACGACGAAACCTGGGTTTCTTGCCGGCTGGGTAAACAAACGGAACGTGACGAACCTTTATCAGATCGACAAACCTTGTTAGTGTTGACGAACCTTTGATCTCTACGGACCCTTATATCATCAACGAACCCTTTAAAGCATTTGCATGTGAATTCATTTATTTGATATCATGGTTGAGAGAGTTCTGTCAGCCCATTCATGTGAAACAAACACAAGCCCATGTGACAACTTAATGATCGGCCCAATCATATATCTTTAGCGGTCAAATTATACTTGTGTTTGTCAGAATTATCAAGGTTGCATGTAAAGATCTACTATACACATTAATCCTTGTCGGCCATTGATTACATATTCCTTGTGCATTTAATTGTGAAGTTAATTTTGTTGTCGAATGATTATTATCTGCCTGTTAATAATGTTAATTATGATTGAGGAAACATGAGTTGCTTATGCTGAATAGCCCACTTAACTGTTAAGTACTATCATGAAACATGGATGTGACTAGTGAACTTATCTGTTATGTGTGTTACGAATGATTGTTATCTGTTATGCGATAATCTTTGCTACGATTACACACTATGAACATACGTGAACAACGTGAACGTAAACTGATTCCGTGTACATAAACATCATAGGCATTGACTGATTATGTGTGAACAAGTAACTAATCCTACCGAGCAACCCAAGGTGAGTTCACTTCTCTCAAAACAAGCATGCGTCCAGTGGGGACAATCAAACTGACAAAACTTGTAAATGGATTTTCGTAAACCCATATCCTTGTAGGGGATATGAGGTGGTTTTCAAATACCCACATCCTTGTAGGGGATATGAAGCGGATTTCACATACGCATATCCTTGCAGGGGATATGCAACGGTTTTCAGTAAATGTTGATGTTGGATAATACACTCACTTCTATCACTTAAGTCCCATCATACTACCGGGTTGTTGCTTGTAGGGCAACGGGGTTATTAGTTGATAGCTTTATTAGGTTTGGCACCCTCACAACGTACTTGGATAGGACGGGCGTGAACTAATACCTTTAAATCATGACCAATGTTTGATAGATCATTGGAGAAGGGCAAAAAGGGCCGTCTGCGGTATCGAGTTATTATCAACATAACACAGCATAACATAACATGAATCAGTAATCGGTAACAAACAGTTTAACAAAACAGTGAACTCACCAGTGTTGTCTGATACACGTTTTTCTGCATGCTTGCAGGCCTGTAGGTACATGTTGTTGGAACTTGCTGTCTGGGATGCTGGAGTGGTCATATGTCAAATTGCAAGGAAACACAAGACAAGTCTAATGGTTTTCATACACCTGCTTTATGAAACTCATAACAAAATGTAATATGCTTCCGCTGGATAATAGATCTTGTATTGTAACACTTATTTTAATCAATGAAAGTTTTATTTGAAATATCTTTATAAGTTCAATGTGATTGGTGGCTAGATCCTGGTACGTCACATGCCTCGCGAGGGTTTCTGCATGTGGTATTTTGGGGGTGTGACACATGACATATCATGATTTTTCATAAAAACGCAGCCCATGATCATATATGCATACATACTATCGATTACTTCAACAAATTCCATTCTTAACCGAAATAAATCATATAACATAAAAACCCTAGCATGTTACTAAAAATTCACAGCCATGTTTCTACCAAAATCACACCATGAATCACAATTCATTCAAGAATACTAACCTTGGAGCAAGAGAAGGGACTACGAGAAAGTGGAAGGCGAATTAAGAAGCTGAACTAGGGTTTCAATTTGTGCAGGGGGGGGGGGTTTCCTTCTGGTTGACGTACACAAGGGAAGGTATTAGAGTTTTGGTTTTTGATTTCTTATTCCCAAAGTCTCCTACATATAATTAAAACCCAAGAAAGTTGGGCTAATGGGCTACAAGGAACAAGAAGTGTGGGTTTGGGCCTAATGTTTCAAATAAGGGGACTTGGATTGGGGTTGGGCCTATGTGTGGTGCAAGGAGGGGAGGGGTGGGTTTGGGTTGGGTTTTTAATAGGTAACAGTTGTGCACTAATCGACGGTTTCGCAAGATAACCGAAATAATTAATTAAAACGTTGCGTATCGCGGAATAATATTTTACAATGCTTCGATTCACAAAATATCATATTCTAATATTTCAGTTTCGGGTTTTGGTTTCACATAGTTCACATTACACATTACTAAGCACACCATCATTCAAATAAAATAAATCACCAAATTCAATTCATTTAACGTACATGTAATTACACAGTAAAACGAAATGTTCAGGGATTTATACGAGTTGTCACATTTCACCATGGAAATCGCCTGGTTTGGACTGTTTTAGGGAGATGTCATCTCGGGTTCTAATGAACACTGAAGTGTGACATCATCCCATCAAGATTTGTCCAGATCTAACGGATTTCTACACATTTTTACACTGATTTCGACTAGATCTAAACATTTTCAAACTGTTTCAAACTTTTCTTCGACATTCATCACTTTTTACCCGAAAATCGATGGAATCCAGACTCGTTCAGGTTTTCTACTCGTACTCTAGTTGAGAACCGGTCTGAGAACGGATTTCCATCGGAGAGGACGACCGATTCACGGGTTGAAGATGAAACTTTATCTTGAACAGTTGAGTCTGATCATACAAGGTGATTCCCATCCAATCGACTGAGCTGGACTTGGTACGGTTTCTGTTGTTTGACATGTCGTCATGCCATCTCGGTTAAACCGCAAAACTTTCATCTTAACCGATTTTTTTACAAAGTTTTTCAAACAAAACAGTTGCTCGATCGAATAGCCATCCGATCGGATGACCATCTGATCGAATGACTATTCGATCTGGTGACTGCCCTTTATAAGTTCAACACTTGAAGTTTTGAAAAATTTCAAAGAATATCAGCTTTCAATCGAATGGCCATCCGATCGAATGACTTTATTTATACTACAATGAAAACTTCAAAACTTCAACATTTTACAATACACCTCCTCAATCGAATGACCAACGACCGAATGGTCATCCGTCTGGATGACCATCCGTCCGGACGGTCATCCAATCGAACCACCATCCGATTTCTCATCACACTCGACACGCACCGTTATACGCTGTTCAACGCTTACATTATCGTTCTATGACCAGGCTAATCTCCCACGCGCTCCCTTCAATCCAAGATTGTGTTTATTTACTAAACACGAACTGTGAGTATACTCGATCCCTTTTTTCTTAACGCACTTTTGGGTGTTACATACGTTACCTATATCAAATCACATCAACACACAGCGCAAACAGTTTTATACGCTAACCGCTCTCGCATGTTATACGTGTTCTCGATGAATGCTTGGATGATATGTTTACGTAGTGATTGTTGCCTGACACCTTAGCAACGATAGTACTATAGTTTAGACTCAGCACCTGTCGTTGATAGGGGATGTTAAGGGCTTTACTTCACGTGGTCACAATATTTGATAATGTGTTGTGCATTCTACAACTCGCAGTCATGTCTGTTACATATGTTGTCACACCCCAACCAATGGCGGAAACATCGGGATGAGACGAAGTGTGAAGATTGCTAGAGACATCATAACGCTATTTGTGACAATATTTAGAAAATCCAAATTTCATTTCATTTCATAACTTCAAATAGTCAACGTTACAAGAAATTCAAATACGACAAGTTTAACAAAACAACATGATAACATATCAAAATTTTGATACAACATTTTAAACCCTAACGTCTATATGTGTATCTAGGCATCAACGCTACTTCATTTCATAGCATCATCGTCCTCAACCTGTAACATGTTTAAAATAAAGTTCAATGCAAAAGCAAAGGCGAGTATACAAGTTTGATACGTACATAGCAAAAGATAAGTTTGAACAATTCCTCATAGCAAGCATGTGATTCAAGATAAACATTTAAACATGGCATGTGTCTAACCTATCAAACCAAGAAAACGCAACTTGCTCATGACATAACCAAAGTTTCAGTAGAGGCGGGTCGTTAATCCTATAGTGCTACATATGTCAAGGTTTGGCTCGTACGAAGTTAATGATAAGTTCAACACATAAGAATCACCCAAATTTAAAGTATCAAGTCATCACATATACAAGCATGTTATAGGAATGTTCATGTGTTTAGACAAAAGTTCATGTGTAAGTTTCAATAGGTAAACATGTTACACCCCAAAAGTAGTAAAAGTAAAAAGGGGAAAAGTACGAGTATACTCACAAAGTTTGCATATGTTTTCCGATTATCCAATTGTTGACGAGTAGAGATTTAGAGTCCGAATGTATAAGGGTTAAGGTTCAAGTATGTTTAGAGTCGAGATTCGGTGTTCAAAACAACATAAAAATAAGATATGAGAATAACATGGAAAATAATCATTTAGTACATATGATGCTTGTTCTTGACACTAGGAAACTCGAAGGAGTTTAGATGTTTTCATGGAACAAGGTTCCATTAGAATCGTGACAAGTTATCATAGTCTAGGATGATGTAATCTAGTACCCCGACATATGAACACTAGTTCATCATCAAAGATTCGATTATTCGAATAATATATTTAGGTTATATAATATATGTCCAATAGTTCAAGCATGAGGTAGAAGATTAAAATCTTCATTTTGGTACCTCTAAATGTCATAGAATTCATGTAGGAGGTAGGAAGATCAAGTCTTCCATTTAGGCACCTCTATGTGTTCACCACTACACTTGATGTAAAAAAAACAACCAAGGAGGGTCATGAACATACAATAAAGAATAAGAAATATACACACTAACTAAGAGAAATCATCAAATCATGTGAGGATTGTATGTTTGGACAACCCAAGTTGTTCCATAATCACTCATGTATCAAAGACAAAGTTTGACATGACTTGCGGGTTAAAAACCCTAAACAAAACACCAAGTTTATGAGGTTTAATCCTCTGATTTTAAATGTCTCAACCTTGTTTTTAAGCTTAACCAACCATGGGATAAGTTGTAAGCATTAGGACATAGGTATGAGATGTGTTAGACACAAGTTGCATAGGTTTAAACAAGTTTTTGATGAACATAAAAACAAACAGAAAGTTTATGGACTATTTCGGGGCATTTCCAGGTCTGATTTCTCCAAGGAGAAGTCTAGGAATCGAACCCCATGATTATACAAGCAAGTAGGAAAAAGAATCGAGTGAATCGGATAAGAATTGAGTGAGTTATGCTCATTTTCGTGAAGGGGTGTCAATCTACTCGAACCCTTGCTTTCAGCTACGGTTTGGTGGATGTTTTGTGAGTTTTTAGGGTTGCAAAAGTGGTAGGGAGGCTGGTTATAAGTGGTATTTATAGGGGGAAGGATTAGGGTTTCAATGGGTTGGGCTTTGGAAGTGTTTAGAAGGGGTTACACCTTGAAACTAGCCCACAAAACCCAACTATATGGGGCTGAATTTTGCTGAATTGGGCTGCCATATTTCTTTATTTTTTTTTTATTTTTTAAAACATTATAATGAGTAATTTTGTTAATTAAGTTGTGTAATAATATGCAACAATGTTTCCCCTAACTTGTAACAAGGTAAAATATGAAATAAAACATGATTTAACTAGGTAAAAAGTGTAATGTACAAGTTTTATTTACGAAGCAAGTTCCGTATTTTACAACGATTACGATGAAAGAATGGTTATAAGAAGACAAGATTTCCAAAGATAGAATTTCACATAAGGTTTCTAAATGTAGGATGTTTGAAAACGCAGGGCGTTACAGTCTCCCCTCCTTTAGGAAATTTCGTCCCGAAATTTATTCAAGAGGAAGGCTTGAAAGAGTTTTTGGCATAAAGGTGATCATTAAGAATTGAAACTTGGGAAGTTTGAAAGTTTTGAAAAGTACCAAATTTTGGAGAACGTCAAGGTAGATTTGCAAGGGGAAGTTTTTAAGGATAGTAAAAAAAATCATACTTTCGTAAAACCTGTTTATTGAGAGGAACGAAAAGGTTTGTTACTTTAAATAAAGCAATAGAGGTATACTAAGTATAGTTTCACAAGAATCAAGAATAGGGAGGCTATTTTATAGGTAACGAGGTAAGTTAGGACTCAAATGTTTAAACAAGCTGGATTGCGAACGAGTTTTGTATAAAATAATACGAGTATAGAATGAACGAATGACTCTTAAAGAGTACAAGTATGTGAATAGCATAAGTGTTGGATAGATGAACGTAGTGTGTTAAGGATGAAGTCTCGTCATGAATAATCGGATATAATGCGTTTGTGAGTTGCGTGAAGTTGTATTAGGTCCAAAAGGTCTGCAACACACTGAATTTCTCATGGCACGTTTTACGAAAGTTTGGTAACATGGTGAAAACACTTATATATAGGAAGTACCAGCGGCGTATCCACCATGTTTTAACCTCATTACGTCCGTTTCGTTACTTGGGGTCATGTTACGTTCCGTGTCTTACCATACACAGTAGTACACTCTATGGTTCTCATACGCCTATCACTATAATCCCGTGTGCACCCGCGATTATACTGATTGTCGCATGATCCACATAGCTTGTACTAGTTATGTATGAATCAAGGTATACATGAATTTGAAAATAAGAATGTGTACGTAGAAGAATGTCGTATGTAAGCATGTTTATGTTTAAGCATGTATGGGACCCACGTAAGCGAATCCCTCGGATTACGCTCGCGTATAGGTACGAATGTACGAATCATGAGTAAGGATGAAAGTATGAGCATAAGTTTAAGTATGAATACGCATGTATGTATGAGCATAAACATAAAACGTGTAAGTAGTATGTGTACAAGCAGAAGCGTAAAACGTATAAGTAGTATGTGTATGAGTACAAGCATAAAACGTATGAACATAGGTGTAGGTATGAAAAATAAATATTGCGTATATGGTGTACGTTGAGACATTGTAGAGAAAAAAAAAGTTAAGTATGTAGATACGAACGATATAAATGATGTTATCGCGAGATATCGACTAAAATGTGTATGATGATGTGCATGTATAGTTGTTTAAACAAAACGTTGAGTTTGTCGAATCAAAATTAGATTGAGCTTGGTTTGAAAGGTAGAATATAGTTTGTATATGTAAAGGAACATAAAGTACTCATTGGTCATGCTTAACGTATTTTGTAATGATTGAAATGCTACTTTTGTTTAAAAAAAAGGAGTTCACGTATGTTAAAAATTGTCGGTCCCCATGAAGTCTTCTAGCCCACGTGTTTTGAAATTTGGATGACGAGTTAAGCGTTGTAGAGAAGGTTATTTTTTTTTTTAAATAACGGGTTTGTTTCATTTGCATCAAAACATGAAAATTTGGACTTTGAAAGTTCTTGTGAAAACGTCGACCCTTAGAAAAGAAATTTAGTAAAAGAACTTAGTGATTGTTTAAAAATAATTTTAACAAAGGATTTATTGATGTTGGAAAGAGTATTTGGTAAACGGTCATATAACATCTATGAGGTCTTATAAGTAATTGAGAAAGGTTAGTTTGATTTCGATTAAGAGTGGAAGTCTCTAGTATGATGATATAATGTGAACGTGTTTCAGTTAATAAATCAGATGTGAAGTTCATGGGCAAGAGATTCATTAGACCCATTAAATTGATAGGTAGCATTTCGTAAGGTTTGAAAATTCGTGTAGTAAAACGGTAAAGACATGATTAAGAATCTCGTGTATATGATTTGAGTGAAAATGGATGGTAGAATAAGAAGTACGTTTGATAAACAATGTATTTTGAAATCGGTATAAGTAGGTATTTTGAATAATGATAAATGATTTAGGTATAAAACATGATCGGGTTTGCATAATAAAATATTTTGAAAGATAAGTTTTGGGTAACGGTCACCTAAGTAAGGGAATCACCCCTAACTCGTTGGTGAAGTCGTTTTAAGGGAAGAGGGGTGGAGTCAATCGTCAAGGTAAGGAAGTCACTCCAATCTCGATGATACATCTCCACTAGTTGTTACAAGGAATATGAATTTAAATTATATGAAAATCATGCGTATATAAGTGTATCGAAAAGGTTCGATATGTTGTGCGTGTGAAAAGAGAAATCAAAGGTAAACTCGAGGTTGAAAGATTGCATCGTATAAAATGAACAATAGAAACACATGTTTGACCAAAGTTTGGAGTGTTCCAAAACGGAACTTTGACTAACCAAAGTGGTCGAAAAGTCTTTTGAATTTGAGGAGCATGTTTTGGCCTAATAGGTAAAATACTCTCGCCGACAAGTCGGTTAACGGTATTTACCCTTCCGGTTACTACATGTCCCAAATCAATCGAAATTTCGAGACTTGGCGGGATTTATGAAAAAAATGCCAAGGAGTGGAACTAGTCGACAAGGTGCGGGTTTCACCCCTAACTTGACGATTTCGTATCCTAAGTGTGGTTGGTACCCGTCGGGTCAAAATTTAATTTCGACGTGTTGACGAGGGTCCACTAGAACTTGAAATTTGAGATTTACCATTAAGATGTGGATTTCACTCCTAGCTTAATCGCGATATCTCGTGTAAAAAAAAGAATAGGTAGATTGAGAGTCGTTCACCAAATTGTGGGTTTCACGCCTATTTTGGTGAATTCGTCTCATTTGTACAATATGAGTGTTGTCGGATTTAGAATAATCGAGTAAAATGCATGAGGGAAGTGTATGTCGAAGGAGATACACAAACAAGTATAAACACATAAGAAAGCATATCAAGGATGATACTTAAATAATGAAATAAAACAAGTATTAACACATAGAGAAATATGTCAAGAATAACACATAAAGAATCGAACAACGAAACAAGTGTTAACACATAATAAAACAAGCATTAATGCGTAAGAATAACATGTCGAATATTACACATGAGTAACATACATGTTTAAAAGAGCATAAATAAGTAACAAATAAAGTATCATGTAGTAGTCCAAGCAAAGCATACGAATAAGGTTCTAAAACTATAGACTAGGCTAAAGCATTCCTACTTTTCCTAATTCCCTATAGTTATGGCTCTGATACCAATCTGTCACACCCCAACCAATGACGGAAACATCGGGATGAGACAAAGTGTGAAGATTGCTAGAGACATCATAACGCTATTTGTGACAATATTTAGAAAATCCAAATTTCATTTCATTTCATAACTTCAAATAGTCAACGTTACAAGAAATTCAAATACGACAAGTTTAACAAAACAACATGATAACATATCAAAATTTTGATACAACATTTTAAACCCTAACGTCTATATGTGTATCTAGGCATCAACGCTACTTCATTTCATAGCATCATCGTCCTCAACCTGTAACATGTTTAAAATAAAGTTCAATGCAAAAGCAAAGGCGAGTATACAAGTTTGATACGTACATAGCAAAAGATAAGTTTGAACAATTCCTCATAGCAAGCATGTGATTCAAAATAAACATTTAAACATGGCATGTGTCTAACATATCAAACCAAGAAAACGCAACTTGCTCATGACATAACCAAAGTTTCAGTAGAGGCGGGTCGTTAATCCTATAGCGCTACATATGTCAAGGTTTGGCTCGTACGAAGTTAATGATAAGTTCAACACATAAGAATCACCCAAATTTAAAGTATCAAGTCATCACATATACAAGCATGTTATAGGAATGTTCATGTGTTTAGACAAAAGTTAATGTGTAAGTTTCAATAGGTAAACATGTTACACCCCAAAAGTAGTAAAAGTAAAAAGGGGAAAAGTACGAGTATACTCACAAAGTTTGCATATGTTTTCCGATTATCCAATTGTTGACGAGTAGAGATTTAGAGTCCGAATGTATAAGGGTTAAGGTTCAAGTATGTTTAGAGTCGAGATTCGGTGTTCAAAACAACATAAAAATAAGATATGAGAATAACATGGAAAATAATCATTTAGTACATATGATGCTTGTTCTTGACACTAGGAAACTCGAAGGAGTTTAGATGTTTTCATGGAACAAGGTTCCATTAGAATCGTGACAAGTTATCATAGTCTAAGATGATGTAATCTAGTACCCCGACATATGAACACTAGTTCATCATCAAAGATTCGATTATTCGAATAATATATTTATGTTATATAATATATGTCCAATAGTTCAAGCATGAGGTAGAAGATTAAAATCTTCATTTTGGTACCTCTAAATGTCATAGAATTCATGTAGGAGGTAGGAAGATCAAGTCTTCCATTTAGGCACCTCTATGTGTTCACCACTACACTTGATGTAAAAAAAACAACCAAGGAGGGTCATGAACATACAATAAAGAATAAGAAATATACACACTAACTAAGAGAAATCATCAAATCATGTGAGGATTGTATGTTTGGACAATCCAAGTTGCTCCATAATCACTCATGTATCAAAGACAAAGTTTGACATGACTTGTGGGTTAAAAACCCTAAACAAAACACCAAGTTTATGAGGTTTAATCCTTTGATTTTAAATGTCTCAACCTTGTTTTTAAGCTTAACCAACCATGGGATAAGTTGTAAGCATTAGGACATAGGTATGAGATGTGTTAGACACAAGTTGCATAAGTTTAAACAAGTTTTTGATGAACATAAAAACAAACAGAAAGTTTATGGACTATTTCGGGGCATTTCCAGGTCTGATTTCTCCAAGGAGAAGTCTAGGAATCGAACCCCATGATTATACAAGCAAGTAGGAAAAAGAATCGAGTGAATCGGATAAGAATTGAGTGAGTTATGCTCATTTTCGTGAAGGGGTGTCAATCTACTCGAACCCTTGCTTTCAGCTACGGTTTGGTGGATGTTTTGTGAGTTTTTAGGGTTGCAAAAGTGGTAGGGAGGCTGGTTATAAGTGGTATTTATAGGGGGAAGGATTAGGGTTTCAATGGGTTGGGCTTTGGAAGTGTTTAGAAGGGGTTACACCTTGAAACTAGCCCACAAAACCCAACTATATGGGGCTGAATTTTGCTGAATTGGGCTGCCATATTTCTTTATTTTTTTTTTATTTTTTAAAACATTATAATGAGTAATTTTGTTAATTAAGTTGTGTAATAATATGCAACAATGTTTCCCCTAACTTGTAACAAGGTAAAATATGAAATAAAACATGATTTAACTAGGTAAAAAGTGTAATGTACAAGTTTTATTTACGAAGCAAGTTCCGTATTTTACAACGATTACGATGAAAGAATGGTTATAAGAACACAAGATTTCCAAAGATAGAATTTCACGTAAGGTTTCTAAATGTAGGATGTTTGAAAACGCAGGGTGTTACATATGTCATTGTCGATAGCTAACTTGTTTCACATTTCTACGTGTTACATGCTGGTTATGCGTAAATTGCTTTCGCTATACTATATGCTATTAAACTTGTGTACTCATCTTTACACTATGTGTATTGACTTTATTTTAACGTATGTGACAGGTGTTTAGGATGCAATGCTATACTTTGCTTGGTGAATCAAGTTAGGTGGTCTAGAAACGTCATTCAATAAAAAATTTGAGTTGTCGGAACAATTATTTGTCTTTGAGAACAATGTCTGTAATAACTATTTATGCTTTATATGTTTATGGTATGGGACGTGAACGTTAAATATATTGTCACTAATAGTGTTATGGATTCTCTTGGATAATCTGTTTCGCTCAGTGCCATGCCCCGATGATTCTGTCATCGGTTGGGGTGTGGCAGATTGGTATCAGAGCCATAACTATAGGGAATTAGGAAAGACGCGACCTAGTCCGGGTCGATGTCTTAGTGTTGACCTAGTCTATAGTCTGAGTACCAACAGATCCATTAGGGGTTCCGCACGAGCCCACCTCTGTTACTCTCTCGACTCGCGAACACACCACACTCTATCGGCTTTTCCTAAGGTCGAACACCACCACTTAGCCTTTCCTAAGGCTAGCGCACACACGATTTAAGAAAACACTCGCATAACACAAAAGAGCGATTTTATCGAGAATAGGTGTGAAAACCAAGAACTCTCGAAGAGACCGCTCGTTCAATGCGCATTTTTACTATAAACATGAGAATTTACGTTGAGTCAGGAGTGAAATCCATACTTCAACAAAGTTCTCCCTATCCCTCTCGTGATTTTATCACACAACCAAGAATAAAGCTGTTAAGTTAGGGGTGACACCCGCATCTTAATGACTTATTCCGCTCTCTATTTTGGTTTTACAAAACTCTCACCAAAGTCTCGATGGATTCCAACGACTCAAAAATCTCTTAATAACCGAAAGGATCAGTGCCATTCATCGCATGTCGGTGAGAGAGCACTGTCTATTAGGCCAAAGCGTGTACTCGAAGTCGTTGTGAATAGTCGAATCACTTTGGGTAGTCGATGTCTATCACCCAGGAGAATCTATTTTCGATTTCAATCTCGCAATCGCCGATTTTACGCTTTATCGCTTTTATGTGTGATCTACGTGTTTTATGTGTTTATGTGTTTATATGTTTCGATTTTGGAGATTTATACGCTTTTCGCTCGTCACTCTGTTAAACGCACACAACTCGCACTACACACATATCTCAAAACACTAACAAATCGCAGACCCTCGCATGCTATGTTACTCACTTATGTTACTCGCACTCGCAATTCTCGAACTCGCTATCCCACGCACCTAAGGTTCGCAAAGCGCTGAAACTTGAATGATAGGTGAATACATTCAAAATATGTAGGTGATTACGTGCAAAATATAGTTGGATATGTGCTTCTGTGCTCTATGTGCTTATGTACTTCTATGCTTATGTGCTTATGTGGAATACGTGACTATGTGCCTATGTGTTCGACGTGTTACTGAGCTTTACCTAATAATAATAATAATAATAATAATAATAATAATAATAATAATAATAATAATAATAATAATAATAATAATAATAAAGGTGTTTTACGCTAAACTATACCCGATATAATCAAATCGCGTCTGAATCCTATGACGATGTCTGTTGGTTTGCACACCTCTCGCGTTATTCGCCGCAACCACGCTGACAAGCGCATCGCCACTCTAGTCTCCAAGGAAATGGCTAAGGTCATTCCCTAAATTGTCAGCGAAATCAATGAAGTGAAGAGCAGCTCCTCTGTTGATTCAAAGAGCGACTCGCCAAGGGCTTCTTTTAGCTTCAAACAATTCAAGGTCTGTGGCCCCAAAGACTTCACTGGTGAAGACGGGCCTAGCGCCATGTTTCAATGGTTTGACTCGATTGAAGTCACTCTTCGTCAAAGCGGATGCCCAGACAACCTCTGCACTGTAAACGCAACTGGGGTCTTTCAGTCCAAGGCTCTGGACTGGTGGACTGCCGAACGAAACATGCGAGGTAACGACGCAGGCTATAGACTTTCTTGGGAGGAATTGAAGGAAATCATGATGAAAGAATTATGCCCCCCACATGAGCTCCAGAAGCTGGAGAACGAGTTTTGGAATATCAAGCAAGAAGGTGGCGACAATGCTGGTCTCACCGCTCGCTTTAACCAGCTCAGCATCATCTGCCCTAGACAAGTCTCAACTCCCGACATCACAATCAAGAAATACATTCGCGCTCTACCTGATTTTGTTGCCAATTTTGTTCAATCAGCCAAGACTACTACCATCGAAGAGACTTATCAACTCGCCGCTGAAATCAATGATAAGCGAGTTTTGGCTAGTTACTTCAAGAACACCACCAAAAGTCTCCATCAAGTCACTGCTACCCCTGCTTCTGAAACCGTCGCATCTTAAGGATCAAAGTCTTCACGCCACAAGCGCAAGAGCAACAACAACAAGAACTGTGCTGTCACCGCCACTCCTCTCAATGTTGTTCTTGCCCAACCTCAGAACCAGAACCGCCAAGTAGCAGCATCCGTGACCAACGCACCGCCTGCAAAATGTGCGTATACCGGTCCGCACCCTCTGTGCCCTACTTGTACTTACCATCACCCAGTGGGGATCGCTTGCTGCTTCTGTGTCTGCTGCAACCTCTACGGACACTTTACCGTGAACTGTCGCACTGGTCCTCGTCAGCAAGCTCAAGTTCAAGCTCCTCCTGCACTGCCAGCTCCACTCCCCGCTCCTTAGGGTAATCAAGCAGCTCCTGCTCCCGCTGCTCATGCACGAGCCTGCTTTGCATGTGGTGATCCTAACCACTTCGCAAATGTCTACCCGAATCGAGTGGTGAAGCAAGAGCCGCAGCAACAACCAGCGCAGCAACAACATCAGCCCGCGGAAGAGCATTCAACATCAATGTCCGCCAGGCTCAAACTAACAACAATGTTGTCAACGGTACATTTCTTGTCAACGGTATTTATGCTTCGTGTTTTCTTGATACTTGAGCCGATAACTGTTTTGTATCGTTTGAATTCGAAAAGCTCCTAAACCGTAAACGCGCTAACCTCCCAACGACGTTCGACGTAGAAATTGCCACCGGAAGAACCGTCACCGTTAGTTCTGTTCTCCGTGATTGTACTCTTGAACTCAACCATCACTACTTTTCACCATGGAAATCGCCTTTTGGACTGTTTTAGGGTGACGTCACCTCGAGTTCTTATGAACACTGAAGTGTGACATCATCCCATCCAGATTTGTCCAGATCTAACGGATTTCTACACATTTTTACACTGATTTCGAATAGATCTAAACATTTTCAAAATGTTTCAAACTTTTCTTCGACATTCTTCACATTTTACCCGAAAATCGATGGAATTCAGACTCGTTCAGGTTTTCTACTCGTACTCTAGTTGAGAACCGGTCTGAGAACGGATTTCCATCGGAGAGGACGACTGATTCCGGGTTGAACATGAAACTTCATCTTGAACGGTTGAGTCTGATCGAACGGGGTGATTCCCATTCGATCGACCGAGCTGAACTTGGTACGGTTTCCATTGTTTGACACGTCGTCATGCCGTCTCGGTTAAACCGCAAAACTTTCAACTTAACTGGTTTTTATACAAAGTTTTTCAAGCAAAACAGTTGCTCGATCGAATAGTCATTCGATCGAATGGTCATAGCCATCCGATCGGATGACCGTCCGATCGAATGACTATTCGATCAGGTGACTACCCTTTATAAGTTCAACACTTGAAGTTTTGAAAAATTTCAAAGAATATCAACATTCAATCGAATGGCCATCCGATCGAACGGTCATCCGTCCGGATGACCGTCCGATCGAATGACTTTATTTATACTACAACGAAAACTTCAAAAGTTCAGCATTTTACAATACACCTCCTCAATCGAATGACCAACCGACCGAATGGTCATCCGTCCGGATAACCATCCGTCCGGACGGTCATCCGATCGAACGACCATTCGATCGCTCATCACACTCGACACGCACCATTATACGCTGTTCAACGCTTACACTATCGTTCTGTGATCAGGCTAATCTCCCACACTCTCCCTTCAATCCAAGATTGTGTTTATTTACTAAACACGAACTGTGAGTATACTCGATCTCTTTTTAGTTAACGCACTTTTGGGTGTTACATACGTTACCTATACCAAATCACATCAACACACAATGCAAACACATTTATACGCTAACCACTCTCGCATGTTATACGTGTTCTTGATGAATGGTTGGATGTTATGTTTACAAAGTGATTGTTGCCTGACACTTTAGCAACGATAGTACTATAGTTTGGACTCAGCACCTGTCGTTGACAGGGTTGTTAACGGCTTTACTTCACATGGTCATAGTGGTGATAATGTGTTGCGCATCCTACAACTCGCAGGCATGTCGGTTGCATATGTCATTGTCGATGGCTTACTTGCTTCACATTTCTAAGTGTTACAGGCTGGTTATGCGTAAATCGCTTTCGCTATACTATATGCTATTAAACTTGTGTACTCACCTTTACACTATGTGTATTGACTTTATTTTAACATATGTGACAGGTGTTTAGGATGCAATGCTATGCTTTGCTTGGTGAATCAAGTTAGATGATCTAGAAACGTCATTCAATAAAAAATCTGAGTTGTCGGAACAATTATTTGTCTTTGAGAACAATGTCTGTAATAACTGTTTATGCTTTATATGTTTATGGTATGGGACGTGAACGTTAAATATATTGTCACTAATAGTGTTATAGATTCTCTTGGACAATCTGTTTCGCTCAGTGTCGCGCCCCGATGATTCCGCCATCGATTGGGGTGTGACACCCAGGAACCCAGTGCATTTGGAAAAAAACGGAAAAAATTAGTGAGAACTTTATAGAATTTAGAAAAATTAGTGAGAATTGAAGAGAATTTACCAAAAGGAACCCACTAGAATAAAATCCTGCATCCGCCACTGCCAGCTCGTCTCCTTTCCGAAGTCATTTCCCTTATGTTTTCCCCTATTCAAGATAGAGAGAGTTCATGTTGTTGTCGTCCGTTATTCCCGCATCATGTGCCACATCAGCCTTGCCTCCTGTCCCAATTCTTCCGTCCACCTTTAAACAAATCCATTTGATTACTGATAAATAGATTTTTGGGTTATTGGACTTTATCATCCCTAACTACTAACTACTGACTATTGGTTGTTGTCACCCTCAACTATCACTTTGACGTCTGTCACCCTCAACATAACACTTAATGTGTTCTGTCACCAGGTCTTAATTGATCACTGACTTTTGATCCTGTTACTATACTTTTGGGGTATCCTAAGATCCCTAAAACCTTCCTAAGATCCCTATAACACCCTCAAAAGTATAGTAATATGCTCAAAAGTTAGTGATCAGTTAACGATACGGTGACAGAACACAGTAAGTGTTAAGTTGGAGGTGACGGGGGTCAAAGTGAAAATTGAGGGTGGTAGCGGCAATAGCCAATAGTTAGGGGTGATAAAATCTAATACCCGTAGATTTTTAAACACCTTTATTTTTAAAATCAACTAAACACCCAATGATACGGCAATCTATAATTCGAAGTAAATGGCACGTTGTGATTATAATGAGATATGACAGGGTAGTATGGAATGGATTGGCAAATCAATTGTTGGACACGTCCTATTCACCGTCCCTTTGAACTGACCTCGAGTCACGGATTTAGGTCTTTTCACCACGACTTTTGGAGTGTTAAACGGGCAAACTTTATACTACTTTTATTCTATAAAAGTTATTTATTTATTAAAAAATTCTTTAAAAATATATACGATAAATTATAAGTTTGATAAACCGGTTTAGAATACATATAGAAATATTATGCCGCAAGTTCACTTTTTGTTAGTATTCACCAAATTTTTAGTTTCTATCATTTTCTTAAAGCTTCGATTTCAACTTTTATGTATTTGTGAACGAACTGAACGAACACGAATAAAACATGTTTGTGTTCATTTGTTTAACAATAACAAAATAAAACGACTGCACACGAACAGTTAGATGAATAGCAAACAGACAAACATACCATAGATGAATTAATACCATTTCAAAGTAAATATCATAAAAATATGTTGTACCTTAAAAAATAATCAAACTAGACTAGATTCTAATGAGTGATATTTTAGAATTATAAAACTACACTAAATTGTAACGGGCCTAAAACATTCAAAGGAATATATTAACGGATGTAAACAAACGAACTTAAATAAGACAATAATAATAATGAACATAAACAAATTTAAATGATCGAACAAGGTTTGTGTTCATGTTAGTTCGTTAAACTAAATGAAGAAAAAGTTTTGTTTGTTTATTAAATAAAGAACACAAACGAAATTTTCGTTGAACAATTAATGAAGGATGCACTCAACGTTCTGTTCATTTACAAGCCTATTAGGTTAGAGCATTATTTGACAAATTTAGTCTACAATAGTGGGTTACCACCTGCACTCCGTGGTTGGTTCAAAACGTAGATAAAAATAAACAAATCCTTAACGGTGACTATAAAAAAACCAAGTCACAATGGTATATTTGAAAGTCAAGGAAAAGTTACTTCGTTGTATACGAAAGTCAAGTTATTAGAACAAAATTTACCCCAAAACGTACATAAAGGTAAACCAGACAGTCGCGCAGTACACCGGATGGGTTTAAACGTAGAAAAAAAACGTCACAATGGTGTATTTAGATATCAGTGCCAGGCAATTTAAAAAACTGAATGTTTTTTTTTTAAGTTTAAAACACCGGCTAGTTTAAAAACAACGTTACGAAAATTCACGTCGAAACGTTGATAAAAATAACTCGCAAATTGATATAAAAAAAACCCATAAAAATCATGTAATGAAAAATTAATAAAAAATTCAAAATGATAACTTTATTAAAGTTTATAGGTTGTAGTGAAATCACTGCATGGAGTGTAAACAAAAATTAAACTAAACTAAGAGGTCATATGAAATATATATTAAGGATGAGAAATGTTAAAAAAAAAAAAAAAAAAAAAAAAAACCCCAACCCAATGTAGCTAAAAGTTCATAAAATGTTGTATATAATATAATGGTTCATTCTATTCCCACATCCATAAAATTTTATTCCCCATCCTATTCACTCTATCTTTTTCTATATATATATATATAGAGAGAGAGAGAGATAGGGGTGGGTTGTGTGAATAATTTTTATCCACCCATAATAATTTTGTATCTTTGTAAAGCGTATTTTATCTTTTGGTGTTAAAAATCATCATTATTATATATATATATATTATATATATATATATTATATATATATATATATATAGGTACGGGATCAGGAGAAAACGCTCTAAAATGTGAAAACGATGAGAACGGATCCTGGCCTAACACGCGACACAGTGAAGGGCAGAGGGGCTTTTTTGTCCTTTTATATTCTTTTTTAAACGCGTCTCACAACACCTCTCCATTTTTTGACGTTTAACAAATACATGGCGTTTTTATTGGTTTTGTAGATTAGCAGCATAGTAAATATTTTGGCGTTATATGTGTGCCCCCCAAATTGAATAAAATCATTTAGTAATTATAAGTTATCTTCCTCCATGGCGTTTCCCAAATTCATTAGGCATTTTTTGTAGATTTCAACAGTTTATATAGGTTATCAAAGTAAATTTCTTGGCGTTCATGGCGTTTTTAAATTCAGTAGAAATTTGAAAGAGCACAGATAAGACAAAATCAAACAAAAACTAATAGTCTTCTATGGATGGTATTACATCTGAGATGTAACCATCGCTTTGTTCATCACTCTTCTCAGACTCATCATCATCATCATCATCTTGTTCATTGGCGTATAACGCCATAATCTCGTCTCTTCTTTGTTCCACCGTATACTTGAATGTACTCACAAAGCTGGATCTAGCATTGTTCAAAGGTGCTAAATCACAGAGTTGTTCGATAAGATGTAGTCTATCTGTGTTCAGAAGTTCGTCCATTGTAAATGAATAATCCCTCCCGTGTTGAAAGCTCACCCTCACCGTTCTTGCTTGTTCATCCAGAATCCAACTTGTAACTTTGGTAGATCAGTATCTGTCACACCCGTTTCTAAGAAGGAAGCACGAGGTGTGATCTTGAAAGGTTCTCATTGCATACGAATGGTAAACATACTACGTGATCATAAAATAACTCCAAATGCCATTACATAATTAAAACATAACATAAGTTTAGTGTTTACATCACAGCATAAAACATAGTCTGAAAAGTTTACGACTTTATTCAAAGACTAACATCAAGGTTTTGATTCTTATATCCCACACAAGATGGAATGTAATAACCAAGTCCCACAAAAAAACAGGCATCGGAGTCTTGACACGACATGACTAAAACAAAAGCGACATCCAAGAGCAAGAGTGAGACTGCGCGTACATCCACTTTAGTTAACTGAAATACATGTGAGTTTTGGAAAATCGTCAACATAATGTTGGTGTGAATTCATGCAGTTTTTGTATTAAATGTTTATATACTTGATGGGGAAAACATGGTATGTAATTTTGTAAAACGTATCCGTGCCGTGTCTGTAAATGTAAGGAATACGAGATCGCTAATGTTTCACGAGGACATTAACATATGTCACGACATAGGAAGCCACCAAACCTAGGCATTTTTGTCGAGATCGACTGAGACACAAAAGCACTCATTGGTAGAAGTAGGCCAAGAGTGGGG
This sequence comes from Helianthus annuus, assembly GCF_002127325.2. NCBI lineage: Eukaryota > Viridiplantae > Streptophyta > Magnoliopsida > Asterales > Asteraceae > Helianthus > Helianthus annuus. The sequence continues at coordinate 124,819,821 of NC_035436.2, forward strand.
TTGCCTGAAACCCATTAAATCTAACCCTTCTGTTCCGCGGTCTAAATGTATACGTTGACTAATGGTGCTTATGGTACCCTATTCATCACGTGATCTATGTGTCATTCCTTAGTTTGGTGTGCTACATACCATTGTACATGTATTTTCCCCAAGTTTAGAAAACAAGTAAAAGTTTAAAAGTGGGGACATGAACTCACATCCTTGCGTATCCTGCGCCGTAAACTTCACCGTTTGTTTAGAGCATCGTGACTTATACGTGTTCTATTAATGTTAGTCACTAGACTTGTATCACACAAGTACAAGTCACCATCTTTTGTTTTTGTATATGTTCAATCTTTGTGAGGGTCGTACCTTATTTATCGGGTCTTGCCCGTTTGTCATGTCATTATACTTTGAATATGTTTTCTATATATATTTTACTTCTCAAATATATATTTGTTCATGTAGGCTTTTCGAGGTAATAAGTTGTTAAAAATAATTTATATTTTTAACTTTTCAATTATGTTACTTATATTATTTTCCCAAAAATAAGTATAAGTATTTTGTGAGGTAATATTTCCAATATTATTTTTGTACAAGTATTCTTAGGAAAGTATACTTGTATTTTATGTAAATACTTGTGTATTTTGTATTATTCACCAAAAATCAATACTTTGATTTTTATTACTTTCCGGAATTATATTTCTTAAAAATAATATATTTTTAAGACTTGTATGAAGTATATATATATATATATATATATATATATATATTTTGTCATGTTTAAAATATATATATATATATATATATATATATATATATATATATATGGTTATTTTTGTTATCCACACGATTTTTGTATAAATTCCAATACTTGGTATCGGTTATATATTTTTGTCCAAAAATATATTTTTAAGTTCATAACTTGTCCAAGTTAAATATTATGTTAAGAAATATATTTTCCTAAATATATTTTCTTGTATTTGTCCATGTATTTCCTTGTAAGGAATTTTCTACACTTGTATACTTATGTATGCTCATGTATTTGTAGGTGTATTTTTGTATTCATACTCCTTGGGAGTATTTGGTGTATTTTCAAGTCCTAATACACTACTACATATAATACACATAATATACATTTAGCACAAAATTTGGTGATCACTAAATATATATATATTTTCCCTAAAAATATACATACTTAATATCAATTTTTAACTTGAAGAAATCATCATCATTTCTTAACTTGAAATATACATACTCAACAACAATCATCAACAACATATACTAATTTCTTCACATGAAACACCAAGGTGAACTTGATTCTTGTTAAAAATGTGTAGTCTTTTAGATCTACACTTTATATAAGGTGATCTTTCCAAAAATAAGTGTTCTTGAGTATTTCAAACAAACTTTTATGAAACTTTATTTCATTAACCAACTCATCCATGAGTTTAATGATCTTTAAAGTTTGTAAATCATGTTCTAAAACCACTTTTAGGTTTATTAGAAAGATCATCATTTTTAACATTATGTTTAACCATGGATCTTTCAAGATACATGCTTAATTACCTTAAATCTTTCATAAAAAAGCCTTATGTTAACTTTTTAACAAACTTTCCATGAGATTTAGTTTCAAAAATTAGTTCTACACACACTTTATTACTTCAAAATTACAAGATTATGCATAGAAATTCTTATTTCAAGTTCACATCATGCTTCATATGTTCATCTTCAAGTTTAACCATGTATCCTTCAAGATCCATGCTTAAACTTGTTAGATACAAGCTTTAACATACTTGATCTAATCATAAACACAAGATATAACATCAACAATATCATTACATACATCAAAAATTCATGTAATCACTTATTTTCTTCATGAATATGTTAGATCTTCTCATTTTTAACATTAGAAGTTAAGTTGTTTAGATGGTGAAACTTGTACATAACATAAACATGACTTAAATTAGTGATCAAGAAGCTTACTACTAGCTCTAATGGCTTGGGAAGTGGCACAAGAATGAAGAAGATGAACAAGGAAGAAAATGAGAGGTTAAAAGCTCCACGAAGAGGTCCTTCAAGTTCTAGCACCTTACACCTTCTTAGTTGAGCTTCTTACAGCTCCTAGTGACCTCGAATTGCTAGATTGGAGCTTGAAAATGGTGGTAGTATGGGTGTGTGTTTCAGCCAAGAGAAAAGAGGGAGAAGGGGAAGAAGATGATAAGTTTTGAAGTATGTTGGACAATGTAGGTTACTTAAGGTCTTATAAAAGGAATGCTCCAACATCTAGATATTTATGAAGATTTTGTGTAATCTAGTTAGGAGACATAGTTAGATAAAGTAACAAAGGTTATGTGGGGCCCATGGGGCCGGCTATGGTGAAAGGGAAGGGGGTAAAGTGTAACATTTAGGAAGTTGAGGGTTTAAATTGCAAACGAGGGGGTTTAACTTAGTTTAAGTTCGTCTAGGTGTTTTTATGATTTTTAAGGTGTTCTAGCATCAATACTAGTTTAATTTCATAAAAACATTACTTCTAGTCAAATTTTGATGTCCCGGTTATTGTCCGGTTGTTCGGTTCGTTATAGTGCTGAATTGCTCAGTTTCACTAAGTATGAAGCACCTTTTGTGGCAGTTTCAATTCCCGACACTTTGTAAGTTAAATTAGACAATAAAACATACATTCTACATGATATTAATGTGTTTAAAAGCTGATTATAGCTGAATTGTGCTGATTTATGTTGAATTCTGCATTTAAAGTGCGTTTCGGGTGTCTTTTAGTGCATAGTTTAGCTTCCGGAAAGTTTATATGTTAACCCTTGTATCCACACTTGGGTTTTAATGTATTTTAGATGTTGGACCTATTCCTAGGCCCTAATTCTAATATCTGACTGCTTTCTACAGAATCGCTGACACAACGTGTCTTACCGGTGAGTTTACTAGTCTTTCTGACGCAACGCAAAAGTAATGCATAAAGCAATATTTGAAGTATAAAACGTGCATGAATTCATATGTATAGCAAGTACTCAGACAATGTTGACGCTTAAGCACATAATTGCAGATATTAAATAATAATTAATACTGTACGGAAATTACCGGTTTTGTGCCAGTTGTCACAGTCTCCCCTCGTTAAAAGAATTTTGTCCCGAAATTCAGGCTGAGTTATCTCCCGCAGGAGCTTTCTCGAACAAAGGGGGGGGGGTACTTGGCTTTGAACCGGTCTTCACGTTCCCACGTGTACTCTGGTCCGTGCTTAGAGTTCCAACATACTTTGACAAGCTTAATGCGACTCCTCCTTGTTTTATGGATCTTCCAATCCGTTACCTCAACAGGTTGTTCTGTAAATCGGAGTGTGTCGTCGATATGCACCTCATCCGCAGGGATGATCATTATTTCTTGGGTTGGACTCTTCTTGAGGTTAGACACATGAAATGTATCATGTACTCCGTCAAGTTCTTCCGGTAACTCTAATTTGTACGCCACGGTACCAGTTCTTTCCAAGATCTTGAATGGTCCAATATATCGTGGATTCAACTTTCCACGCTTTCCGAACCTTGCTACACCCTTCCAAGGTGAGACTTTCAACAGAACTTTGTCTCCCACCTCGAATTCTAATTGGGTTTTTGTCTTCGATCAGCGTAGCTCTTTTGTCGATCTCGAGCCGCCTTAATGCGCTCTCGGGTCTGCATAATCTTGTCGGTTTTCTCTTGAACAAGTTCAGGACCAATCAACTGCTTGTCTCAAGCGTCTGCCCAACAAAAAGGTGAACGACACTTGCGGCCATATAGAGCTTCGAATGGTGCGGCTTTTATGCTTGTATGGTAGCTGTTGTTATAGGAAAACTCAACTAATGGTAGATGAGTATCCCAGCTGCCGCCCAGATCCATAACACATGCACGAAGCATATCTTCCAGCATATCTTCCAGCATTTGTATGGTCCGTTTGCTCTGGCCGTCTGTTTGTGGATGGAAGGTCGTGCTTAGATCTAACTGAGATCCAAAGGCCTCCTGGAAGGATTGCCAGATCCTTGAGACAAAACGTCCATCTCTATCTGAAATAATCGAAATAGGCACTCCATGACGTGCCATGATTTCTTTAAGATACAGCTCAGCAAGCTTCCCGGTGCTATCTTTCTCTCGGATAGGTAGGAAATGCGCAGACTTCGTTAATCGATCAACTATCACCCATATCATATCATGCCCTCTAGGGGTCCTGGGTAATTTGGTTATAAAGTCCATTGAAATTTGCTCCCATTTCCACATAGGTATCTCTGGTTGATGCAGTAGGCCAGACGGTTTTTAATATTCGGCCTTAACCTTAGCGCAGGTTAGGCACTTTCCAACATAAATAGCAACGTCGCTTTTAAGCTTTGGCCACCAGTAGTATTCTTTCAAGTCTTGATACATTTTGTCCGATCCTGGGTGGATCGAGTATCTCGACTTGTGAGCTTTATCAAAGATGACTTCTCGAATACCGCCATAGAGCGGTACCCAAATGCGCCCCATAAAGTATAAGGTTCCCTCTTCATTTGGCACCAATTTCTTCTCCATACCTCAGAGATATTTAGCTCTATGCTTCTTGTGACAACTCGTATTTCGAACCTATTCTTGTGATTTATGTAACGTATGTGAACGATATGTGATCTTATGAAAGGGAATGATTATATGAGTGTTATGTGATATGTGCTTTATTGAATGAATGCATGATATGTTATGTGAATGTATATGTGTTACATGAACCGGATCGCACAACATAGACCCGATCGCACAAGCCCATTCGGGCTTTACACTTGCACTCGGACCTATAGGGCAGCCCATGTGTGGGTTCGGCCCATTCTCTTCTTATACGCATACAAGCAATCACCCTTAGAGTTTTGTTTCTCATTTGTTACAACAACACAACACACACAAAAACCCTAGTTCGGTTTCCCTCTCCTTTCATAGCCGACGGCAACGACACCTAGCTCCTCGAAGATCTTTTGGTTCGGATTGCCTTCCTTGTTTCACCTACTAATCGGTTAGTGATCTATTGTGATTTCTTGATTGATTGGTGATATGATTCATATGTGTTTCATGTTGAGTTAGGGTTGTATGTGCGGATTGTAATGAAATAAGTTACGTTGTGTGATGTTCATGATATGAATCATGATAATATGTTGAAGTGTTATGAGTATTGTTCATGATTTGGTTATGATTAGGGTTCTTATGAATCAGTTGATAATTGCCTTGTTTGATCGATTGTATGTCAAACGAATAGTTGGAAACTTGTTAATTGATTAATAATAAGTTTGGAAACCAATGAATGCTTGTAACCGATTGCATGATATCCGGAATGTTAAACCCATTGCACAAGACCTCTTGGTCACACAAGAGGCCCACTCGCATAAGAGGTCCACTCGCACAAGGAGTCTAGTCGCACAAGCCTTGTCAGTCGCACAAGATGTCTTCAGTCGCACAAGGCTTGCTGGATTGCACGAGATGCAATGTTGGGCCGAACAAGCCCAAACTACCGTCGCACAACCCATCCGGATCGTACAAGGTTACCCGGATCGCACAAGTCACATATATGTTGTTTAACTGGGCCGATGTGTTATTGATCTGTTATGATAATTGGGCCGGGTTATGTTGGATCGCCACATGTTGTGGATCGCACAACATGTTGGGCCGGGTACTTTTGGGCTAATAATTAAAACGCACAAGTATGATTACGTTAGGCTCTTGACTGTTAACGTGCAATATGTGTTTGCCATGATCTTCACATGTTCGTAACGTGTTTAATTGTGTGAAACATACGTGCATTACTTGAAACCAAAACCTGACTTGTATGGTAACCCTGTTAGGACGTGGTTGACCACTCTTAGTTCAAGAAACCTTTTGTGTATCTGCCGAGCAAACCAAGGTGAGTTCACACAGCCAAGGCATGGGGTTCCCAGGGTGGGAATGGGATTTGGATGATTTATTCGTATATACTTAGTTAATAGAACCTAATGATATGGTCCTCGGGTGAGGAAGAGTAATGATAAGATACGGCTAGACTAGTATACCAATTGAACTGATCTTCGCACACATGCCAGGGGTTGGCCGCGATATTATGACTAATCATTCGCACACATTCCTAGGAAGGCCGCGAACTCTACATACTAAAACTTCGCACACATGCCAGGGTGGCCGCGATACAAATATACATAGTCTAGGATATTTGGGAATATTTCCCCTAACCTTCGCATACATGCCGAGAGGGCCGCGATGGAAACTAATACGAGACATGACTTAACGAACGAACATAATGCTACTCATACTGTTACAATTACTGAACTGTACACTGTGAACTCGCTCAACTAGTTGTTGACTCTCTGCTGCATGCCTTGCAGGACCTTAGGTACATATGGAGCTTGCACAGGGAGGAGCAGGTCGTTGTGGGACATGGATCGTGGATGCCATGTTAACATATAAACCTTGAACTTATGATTTACATTGGGTTTACATACTTATGCTTCCGCTACTCAAATTATGTTTTGTTTGGTTTGAACATCAATTATATTGAATTGGGTTTTACGAACTACTTTATTTATTATACACTATGTTCAATATGATTGATGGCCTGATCCTGGTCATGTCACGCCTCCAAGCGGTGGTACTCCACGGGGTGGGTTTTGGGGGTGTGACAGATTGGTATCAGAGCCAATGGTTATAGAGAACTAGGTTTTAATATGGAAAAACGTTTTATTAAAACCAGACTATAACCAGAATAGTGCTCTCAATGATCCACAACGACGCTTCGCTCCACGTGCAAGACTCGACATCCTAGGTAATATGGTTTATGTTTATTACCTGCATGTTAGAACTACATAGAACTTTGCTCGTAGTACGCTTAGATACACATGACTCTATTACATGAGAATACCTATGTGCTTACACTCTTCTGTCATCGCACTACTCGCGAACCATTCCCACTTATGCTACTTTTACTATGAAGATCATGTCTGGACGAATTAACATGACTCAAGCCCAGTTGACGGCTCTCATTAACGAACAAGTTGCTGCGGCACTTGCAGCCGGACAAGCAGGAGGTCAACCCGCACAGCAACCTGTTTGCACTTTCAAGAACTTCATGGACTGTCGTCCAAGCACATTCAGTGGCACAGAAGGAGCAGTGGGACTACTCCATTGGTTTGAGAAGCTCGAGTCAGTGTTCGAGATGTGTGAATGCCCTGAGGCTCGCAGGGTCAAGTACGCCACTGGCACGTTGGAAGGGATTGCGCTAACCTGGTGGAACGCGCAAGTCCAGATTCTAGGGCTGGCAGCTGCTAACGCCACCCCTTGGAACGATTTCAAGGAACTCATCAAACGAGAATATTGCACGCGTGATGACATCCACAAGTTAGAAGTGGAGCTTTATCATTTGAAAATGACGGGGTCGGAAATCGAAAATTATACGAAACGGTCGAACGAACTGGCCCTCTTGTGTCCAACCATGGTGGACCCTCCGATCAAGCGCATTGAGTTGTACCTCAAGGGTCTAGCATCAGAAATTCAGAGCCATGTGACATCGGCTAATCTCGATAATATCCAAGACATTCAGTGTCTTGCTCATCGCCTCACAGATCAGGCGGTGGAACAGAACAAGCTGCCCAAACGTATCAGCGCTACTACTGCTACCACATCAGCCGCTACTCCTACTACCCCCAGTGACAACAAAAGAAAGTGGGATGGGGATTCTAGCAAAGGTTCAGCAACAGTTCAGTCTCAAGCTCAGCAACAGAAGACTGACCACTACCAGAGTCCTAGTCAGCAGTCTTCTGGTAGTCGTGGACAGAGAAGATATCAAGGATTTCACCCCAAGTGTCACAACTGCAACAGACACCACAGCGGCCAGTGCAACAAGGGTCGTTGCCAAAGGTGTCTCAAGATGGGACACGAGGCCAAAGACTGTAGGAGCCCACGGCCTGCGAATCAGAACCAGCAACTGCAACTACCAGCTTCACAGAACCAACAGCAGCAGCCACAACATGGGAACCGGGGGTGTTTCTAGTATGGGTGTCACACCCCCAAAATCCCACACGCGGAGTACCACCGCTTGGGAGCGTGACTGACCAGGATCAAGCCACCAATCATATTGAACAAGCATATAATAGTTAAAGTAGTTCAAAACCCAAATCAATACGATTGATGTTCAAACCAAACTTTGTTTTAAGTAGCGGAAGCATAATAATGAAAACCCAAAATAAGTTATAAGTTCAAATATCGTTCACGATCCGTATCCCACAACGACCTGCTCCTCCCTGTGCAAGCTCCATAATGTACCTAAGGTCCTGCAAGGCATGCAGCAGAGAGTCAACAACTAGTTGAGCGAGTTCAAAGAAAGTAAGTTCGTAATAATAATGAGTATGTTCATCTAGTTGGGGGCTTCCCATGCATGTATGTACTAATGGTGGGGGTTTCCCATGCTTATATATATATATATATTACTAGTGGGGGATTCCCACGTTTATCTTTACTAATGGGGGCTTCCCATTATGGTACTTACTAGACTATTTGCAACCATGTGTTCTTCTTAAACCGAGAACAGGAATACGTACAAGGTCACGTAGGACTTACGTGAGTGCCCTTCCCCGAGGACAGTGGTATGCGTGGGGTTTACGTAGTATTTTCGTAAGTGTCCTTCCGACCCGGAAGACAGCAGTGGGTATTAGGTTACGTAGGATTTACGTAAGTGTCCTCTCGACCCGGGAGACAATGGCAGATACTATTTTACGTAGGTTTTACGTAAGTGTCCTGACTATCCTGAGGACGATGGTCTATAGTCTAGTGATTGCGTAAGTACGAGTAATCATTCCATATCAAACATTCCAACCCAATTCCCAACCCGGGAATCCCATGCCTTGGCTGTGTGAACTCACCTTGGTTTGCTCGGCAGATACACAAAAAGGGTTTCTTGAACTATGAGTGGTCAATCTCGTCCTAACAGGGTTACCACACAAGTCAGGTTTTGACTCAAGTATCGCACATATGTATCACATAGACTAGTAGGTAACGTGCACGTAATAATCATAACAAACACGTAACATAAGTTAACTGTCATAACATATCCAACTTGTGAAACTAGGAGTCAGTCCAATAACCTCCGGCCCAAATATCATAACAAATCAATAATACAATCTCGGCCCAATAAGATTGAACAGTCCAATAATAAGGTGCCCGTGCTCACAGTCTCGAGTCGAGACCAAGCGGTCTCGAGTTGGGATGGTTCCGAAGTCTCGAGTCGCAACAAGGATGATCTCGAGTTGTCATGGTCCGGTCTCGAGTCGCAACAGGACTCGCAACCGTGGTCTCGGCTCGTGCGGTTTGTGCCGGGAATGTGCGGTCTCGAGTCGAGACAGGGAGTTCTCGACTCGCAACCGTGTCGAGACTAGCAATTTGTAACAACTTCTCCTGATTTCATGCAGATCGGTTACAATCAATTTAATCAGTTTCCTTTTTACTCTTATCAATTAACAAGTTTCCAACTAATCAGTTAGCATAATATCGATCAAACAGTGAAATCAAACATCCAATCCATATGAACCCTAACATCATACATATGAACAAGCTTGAACAACAATTTAACACGACACATATAATCGGATTTAAACCCTATAACCTAACCATATTATCCGAGTTCATCAATATCCCAGCCGGTTAATTCGAGCATCATATGATTAACAACTCTATATCGATCTATAACACAGCACATGTGAGCCGATTTTATGTCAAGTAACCACATATCACTCAACACGATCAATCATGTTAATCAAAATCCTATATCATCATGCATGACTATTATAAACACACATCAAAAACATCAACAACAATCAAACACTAACCGGCTGAATTCGAACAACGAGAAGGTAAGCCGAATGAAACAAAAGATCCTCGATCCGAATGGTTGTTCGCCTGGTTGTTCGCCGTCGGGTTTGAGCGAGAGAGGAAGGGAGAGAGGAAAGCACTAGGGTTTGTGGACTTGTGTGTGTGATATGTTTTGTAACAATTGAGAGAACAACTCCCTAAGGGTGTTTGTTTGTTTACGCAGAAGAGAAGTGGGCCGGCCCATCACGGCTGCCCCTTCTGGTCCGATTTCATAAGATACGGCCCCAAGCAGGTGGGCTTGTGCGAGTGTGGGTGTTGTGCGGTTTGGGCTCAAGTAACATAATCACATAATCATTCACAAGCACGTGTTAACATAACATTCACATAACATTCATTTTCATAACAGTCACATATCGTACACATACGTTACATCAAAGTACAAAGGTCGGTTTGGAAATACGAGTTGTCACATTATCCCCAACTAAAAAGAAATTTCGTCCCAAAATTTGGTACGCACTCACTGAGGGAGCTAGGTCAGTTGTATCGTTCACTGGTTTTCCTGGGGTGTCACATCCCCCCCCGTTGATCTAGAATTTCGTCCCGAAATTCCGCAGTAGTAGCTTCAGCCTCAGTAGTGGTTGCATTGGTTCCGAATAACTGGGGGTACTTTTCTGTCATCCTGTCTTCGCGTTCCCAGGTGTACTCTGGGCCACGTCTGGAGTTCCAACGAACTCGAACAAGAGGGATTCTCTTGTTTTTGAGGACCTTAACATCCCGGTCCGTGATTTCTACAGGTTCCTCGACGAACTGCAACTGCTCGTCGATAGTGAGCTCTTTCAATTGAATTATTAGGGTCTCATCTGACAAGCATTTCTTCAGATTCGACACGTGGAAAACATTGTGAACTGCACCGAGTTCAGCTGGTAGGTTTAGCTTGTAGGCCACTTTGCCGATTTTCTCAATGATCTCGAATGGTCCGACATACCGCGGATTTAGTTTGCCCCGTTTGCCAAAACGTACCACACCCTTCCAGGGTGAGACTTTAAGTAAAACCCGGTCCTCGACCTGAAATTCCAAAGGCTTTCTACGCTTATCCGCGTAGGCTTTCTGACGGTCGCGTGCTGCCGCCATGCGTTGTCGTATTTGTGCAATCTTCTCTGTGGCGTCCACTACAATCTCTGGACCCGTAATCTGACTATCCCCCACCTCTGCTCAACAGAGAGGTGACCGGCATTTACGCCCGTACAATGCCTCGAATGGAGCGGCTTGTATGCTGGTGTGATAACTATTATTGTACGAGAACTCCACCAAAGGGAGGTGCTTTTCCCAGCCGTTCCCGAAGTCTATTACGCATGCCCGAAGCATGTCTTCGAGAGTTTGGATGGTACGCTCAGACTGCCCATCCGTCTGAGGGTGATACGCTGTGCTCATGTCTAACCGTGAGCCGAAAGATTTGTGCATCGCTTGCCATAGCTCTGACGTGAATCGTGCATCCCGAACCGAAATGATGGAGGTGGGCACCCCGTGCCTCGAAACAACTTCTTTGAGGTAGATGTCTGCGAGAGTGGAGAACTTTTCCGTTTCCTTTATAGCTAGGAAGTGTGCAGACTTGGTGAGTCGATCCACGATCACCCATATGGTATCATTCCCACGCTGGGATCTAGGTAGGCCTATAACGAAATCTATGGAAATTTCTTCCCATTTCCATTGCGGTATCTTAGGTTGCTGAAGTAGGCCCGCTGGTTTCTGGTATTCAACCTTGTCTCTTGCACAGGTCAAGCACTTGCGGACGTAGGTAGCGATGTGGGCCTTCATGCTAGGCCACCAATAAGTAGTTCTGATGTCGTGGTACATTTTATCCGATCCTGGATGTACCGAATAGCGAGACTTGTGAGCTTCATCCATTACAAGTTCGCGTAGACCGCCATAAAGTGGGACCCAAATACGCCCCGTTACATAGTAGGCGCCGTCTGCCTTCTGTTCTAGTCGTTGCCTTGAGCCGCGTAGGGCTTCTGCCTTGACGTTTTCGGGTTTCAATGCTTCTACCTGAGCATTTCGTATCTGTCCTGGAAGACTGGACTGTATAGTGAGCTGCAAGGCTCGTACGCGTCTAGGTAGAGTGTCCTTTCGACTGAGGGCGTCAGCCACAACATTGGCCTTGCCTGGATGGTACTTGATGGCGCATTCGTAATCGTTAAGTAGTTCAACCCATCTTCGTTGATGCATGTTCAAATCCTTTTGCTTAAGAATATGCTCGAGACTCCTGTGATTGGTGTAAATTGTGCACTTGGTACCGTACAGGTAGTGTCGCCATATCTTGAGCGCGAAAACAACGGCTCCCAGCTCTAAGTCGTGCGTCGTGTAGTTTCGTTCGTGAATCTTGAGTTGACGAGAAGCGTAGGCAATAACTTTATCACGCTGCATCAATACACAACCAAGCCCCTGTATTGATGCGTCACAATAGACCACAAAATCGTTCGTGCCCTCTGGCAATGAGAGGATAGGTGCACTGCAAAGTCTATCCTTTAGGTGCTGAAAAGCAGTCTCCTGGGGCTCTCCCCAGCGATAGGTGACACCCTTCTGTGTCAGTAGCGTAAGCGGCTGAGCAATCTTTGAAAAGTCTTTAATAAACCGTCTGTAGTAACCCGCCAAACCCAAGAATTGGCGTATTTCCGTTGGCGTACGTGGTGCAGGCCAGTTCCTAATCGAGTCTACCTTGGATGGATCAACATGAATCCCATCCTTGTTCACTACATGGCCTAGAAAGTGGACTTCACGAAGCTAGAAGTCGCATTTCGAAAACTTAGCGTACAACTGTTCCTTCCGTAGGAGTTCCAGAATCAATCGTAGGTGCTGCTCGTGCTCCTCCTGACTCTTGGAGTAGATTAGGATGTCGTCGATGAAGACAATGACGAACTTGTCACGATAGGGTTTGCACACCCTGTTCATAAGGTCCATAAATACGGCAGACGCGTTCGTTAACCCGAACGGCATGACAAGAAACTCGTAGTGGCCATAACGAGTTCTGAATGCAGTTTTGGAGACGTCCTCATCCTGGACTCTCAGCTGATGATATCCAGACCTCAAGTCTATCTTGGAGTAATAACACGACCCTTGCAACTGGTCGAATAAGTCGTCTATGCGTGGAAGAGGATAACGGTTCTTCACCGTCACCTTGTTGAGTTCACGGTAGTCGATGCACATCCTGAAAGTGCCGTCCTTCTTTTTCACAAATAGTACTGGAGCTCCCCATGGCGAAGAGCTTGGACGAATGAAGCCCTTTTCCAAGAGCTCTTGTAGCTGCTTTGATAATTCTTCCAATTCTGATGGAGCTAGACGATATGGTGCGCGAGCTATGGGTGCTGCTCCTGGTGCTAGCTCGATTTCAAACTCGACCTGGCGATGAGGCGGTAATCCAGGTAAATCTTCAGGAAACACCTGAGGGTAGTCGCGTACAACTGGAATAACCTCCAGTTTCTTTTCCCTCACTGATGCATCTGAAATGAGTGCCAAGATTGCGGTGTGACCCTTCCGCAGACACTTCTGAGCCTTCAAGAAAGAGATGATGCCTACTACAGCACCACTCTTGTCGCCCTGGACTTCGAGAGGTTCTTGACCAGTACGGGGAATACGAATGATCTTCTCGCTGCATATGATTTCTGCCTGATGTTGGGATAACTAATCCATCCCAATAACGATATCGAAACTTCCCAAGACTATGGGAATAAGGTCGATGGGGAAAACTTGACCGGCTAAGATGATACTACAACCCCTGACTATCTGCGTGGCTTCTAAACTCTTACCATTAGCTAGTTCTACGACGTGTTTGGTGTTTAGGGGTGTTGATGTACGTTTTAACAATTTACTGGCTTTCACAGAAATATAACTTGTATCCGCACCCGAATCAAACAAAACAGTAACATAAATATCGTCGAGTAGAAACTTACCCATAACCACATTGGGATCGTTCATTGCGTCTCCTCGCCCTAGCACGAAAGCTCGACCCCTTGCCTCGTTGCCATTGTTGTTGTTGTTTCCCCTGTTGTTGTTGTTCCCGTTGCCCTGGTTATTGTTGTTGCGATTCTGGTTCTGGTTCAACTGAGGGCAATCGCGTTTGTAATGACCTTCAGCCCCACACTAGAAACATCCCCGGTTTCCACGCTGTGGCTGCTGCTGCGGGTTCTGTAGAGCTGGTTGCTGCGGTTGCTGGTTCTGATTTGCAGGCCGTGGGCTCCTACAGTCTTTGGCCTCGTGACCCATCTTGAGACATCTTTGACAACGACCCTTGTTGCACTGGCCGCTGTGATGTCTGTTGCAGTTGTGACACTTGGGGTGAAACCCTTGATACCTTCTCTGTCTATGACCACCAGAGGTTTGTTGACTAGGACTCTGGTAGTGGTCAGTCTTCTGCTGCTGAGCTTGGGACTGAACGGATGCTGAACCTTTGCTAGAATCCCCATCCCACTTTCTTTTGTTGTCACTGGGTGTAGTGGGAGTAGCGGCTGAAGTGGTAGCACTGATGCGTTTGGGCAACTTGTTCTGTTCCACCGCCTGATCTGTAAGGCGATGAGCAAGACGCTGAATGTCTTGGATGTTGTCGAGGTTTGCCGACGTAACATGGCTCTGAATTTCTGAGGCTAGACCCTTGAGGTACAACTCGATGCGCTTAATTGGAGGGTCCACCATAGTTGGACACAGAATGGCCAGTTCGTTTGACCGCTTTGTATAGGCTTCAATCTCTGACCCCGTCATTTTCAAGTGATAAAGCTCGTTCTCCAACTTGTGGATGTCATCACGCGTGCAGTATTCCCTCTTAATGAGTTCCTTGAAGTCGTTCCAGTGTGTGGCGTTAGCAGCTGCCAACCCTAAGATTTGAACTTGGGCGTTCCACCAAGTTAGTGCTATTCCTTCTAGCGTGCCAGTGGCGTATTTCACCCTGCGAGCCTCAGGGCATTCACACATCTCAAATACCGACTCGAGCTTTTCAAACCAATGGAGTAGTCCCACTGCTCCTTCTGTGCCACTGAAAGTACTTGGACGACAGTCCATGAAGTTCTTAAAAGTGCAGACAGGCTGCTGCGCTGGTTGACCTATTGTGTATGAATAGGACGAGATTAAATACGAGAGTGAATGCAGGATCTAAGGATCCTAGTGTGAATCTATACTGCAGGGTATACTACCTGCTTGAGCAGCTGCAAGTGCCGCAGCAACTTGAGCTTGAACGAGAGCCTCTAGCTGGGCTTGAGTCATGTTAATTCGTCCAGACATGATCTTCATTGTAAAAGTAGCGTAAGTGAGAATGGTTCGCGAATAGGGCGATGACAGAAAAGCGTAAGCACGTAGGTATTCTCATGTAATTAAGTCATGTGTATCTAAGCGTAATGCGAGCAAAGTTCTATATAGTTCTAGCAAGCAGGTAATAAACATAAACCTTATTACCTAGAATGTCGAGTCTTGCACGTGGAGCGAAGCGTCGTTGTGGATCGTTGAGAGCACTGTACTGGTTATAGTCTGGTTTTAATTAAACGTTTTCCCATATTAAAACCAAGTTCTCTATAACCAATGGCTCTGATACCAATCTGTCACACCCCCAAAATCCCACACGCGGAGTACCACCGCTTGGGAGCGTGACTGACCAGGATTAAGCCACCAATCATATTGAACAAGCATATAATAGTTAAAGTAGTTCAAAACCCAAATCAATACGATTGATGTTCAAACCAAACTTTGTTTTAAGTAGCGGAAGCATAATAATGAAAACCCAAAATAAGTTATAAGTTCAAATATCGTTCACGATCCGTATCCCACAACGACCTACTCCTCCCTGTGCAAGCTCCATAATGTACCTAAGGTCCTGCAAGGCATGCAGCAGAGAGTCAACAACTAGTTGAGCGAGTTCACAGAAAGTAAGTTCGTAATAATAATGAGTATGTTCATCTAGTTGGGGGCTTCCCATGCATGTATGTACTAATGGTGGGGGTTTCCCATGCTTATATATATATATTACTAGTGGGGGATTCCCACGTTTATCTTTACTAATGGGGGCTTCCCATTATGGTACTTACTAGACTATTTGCAACCATGTGTTCTTCTTAAACCGAGAACAGGAATACGTACAAGGTCACGTAGGACTTACGTGAGTGCCCTTCCCCAAGGACAGTGGTACGCGTGGGGTTTACGTAGGATTTACGTAAGTGTCCTTCCGACCTGGAAGACAGCAGTGGGTATTAGGTTACGTAGGATTTACGTAAGTGTCCTCCCGACCCGGGAGACAATGGTATATACTATTTTACGTAGGTTTTACGTAAGTGTCCTGACTATCCTGAGGACGATGGTCTATAGTCTAGTGATTGCGTAAGTACGAGTAATCATTCCATATCAAACATTCCAACCCAATTCCCAACCCGGGAATCCCATGCCTTGGCTGTGTGAACTCACCTTGGTTTGCTCGGCAGATACACAAAAAGGGTTTCTTGAACTATGAGTGGTCAATCTCGTCCTAACAGGGTTACCACACAAGTCAGGTTTTGACTCAAGTATCGCACATATGTATCACATAGACTAGTAGGTAACGTGCACGTAATAATCATAACAAACACGTAACATAAGTTAACTGTCATAACATATCCAACTTGTGAAACTAGAAGTCAGTCCAATAACCTCCGGCCCAAATATCATAACAAATCAATAATACAATCTCGGCCCAATAAGATTGAACAGTCCAATAATAAGGTGCCCGTGCTCACAGTCTCGAGTCGAGACCAAGCGGTCTCGAGTTGGGCTGGTTCCGAAGTCTCGAGTCGCAACAAGGATGATCTCGAGTTGTCATGGTCCGGTCTCGAGTCGCAACAGGACTCGCAACCGTGGTCTCGGCTCGTGCGGTTTGTGCCGGGATTGTGCGGTCTCGAGTCGAGACAGGGAGTTCTCGACTCGCAACCGTGTCGAGACTAGCAATTTGTAACAACTTCTCCTGATTTCATGCAGATCGGTTACAATCAATTTAATCAGTTTCCTTTTTACTCTTATCAATTAACAAGTTTCCAACTAATCAGTTAGCATAATATCGATCAAACAGTGAAATCAAACATCCAATCCATATGAACCCTAACATCATACATATGAACAAGCTTGAACAACAATTTAACACGACACATATAATCGGATTTAAACCCTATAACCTAACCATATTATCCGAGTTCATCAATATCCCAGCCGGTTAATTCGAGCATCATATGATTAACAACTCTATATCGATCTATAACACAGCACATGTGAGCCGATTTTATGTCAAGTAACCACATATCACTCAACACGATCAATCATGTTAATCAAAATCCTATATCATCATGCATGACTATTATAAACACACATCAAAAACATCAACAACAATCAAACACTAACCGGCTGAATTCGAACAACGAGAAGGTAAGCCGAATGAAACAAAAGATCCTCGATCCGAATGGTTGTTCGCCTGGTTGTTCGCCGTCGGGTTTGAGCGAGAGAGGAAGGGAGAGAGGAAAGCACTAGGGTTTGTGGACTTGTGTGTGTGATATGTTTTGTAACAATTGAGAGAACAACTCCCTAAGGGTGTTTGTTTGTTTACGCAGAAGAGAAGTGGGCCGGCCCATCACGGCTGCCCCTTCTGGTCCGATTTCATAAGATACGGCCCCAAGCAGGTGGGCTTGTGCGAGTGTGGGTGTTGTGCGGTTTGGGCTCAAGTAACATAATCACATAATCATTCACAAGCACGTGTTAACATAACATTCACATAACATTCATTTTCATAACAGTCACATATCGTACACATACGTTACATCAAAGTACAAAGGTCGGTTTGGAAATACGAGTTGTCACATTATCCCCAACTAAAAAGAAATTTCGTCCCAAAATTTGGTACCCACTCACTGAGGGAGCTAGGTCAGTTGTATCGTTCACTGGTTTTCCTGGGGTGTCACATCCCCCCCCCCCCGTTGATCTGGAATTTCGTCCCGAAATTCCGCAGTAGTAGCTTCAGCCTCAGTAGTGGTTGCATTGGTTCCGAATAACTGGGGGTACTTTTCTGTCATCCTGTCTTCGCGTTCCCAGGTGTACTCTGGGCCACGTCTGGAGTTCCAACGAACTCGAACAAGAGGGATTCTCTTGTTTTTGAGGACCTTAACATCCCGGTCCGTGATTTCTACAGGTTCCTCGACGAACTGCAACTGCTCGTCGATAGTGAGCTCTTTCAATTGAATTATTAGGGTCTCATCTGACAAGCATTTCTTCAGATTCGACACGTGGAAAACATTGTGAACTGCACCGAGTTCAGCTGGTAGGTTTAGCTTGTAGGCCACTTTGCCGATTTTCTCAATGATCTCGAATGGTCCGACATACCGCGGATTTAGTTTGCCCCGTTTGCCAAAACGTACCACACCCTTCCAGGGTGAGACTTTAAGTAAAACCCGGTCCTCGACCTGAAATTCCAAAGGCTTTCTACGCTTATCCGCGTAGGCTTTCTGACGGTCGCGTGCTGCCGCCATGCGTTGTCGTATTTGTGCAATCTTCTCTGTGGCGTCCACTACAATCTCTGGACCCGTAATCTGACTATCCCCCACCTCTGCTCAACAGAGAGGTGACCGGCATTTCTCGAATGGAGCGGCTTGTATGCTGGTGTGATAACTATTATTGTACGAGAACTCCACCAAAGGGAGGTGCTTTTCCCAGCCGTTCCCGAAGTCTATTACGCATGCCCGAAGCATGTCTTCGAGAGTTTGGATCGTACGCTCAGACTGCCCATCCGTCTGAGGGTGATACGCTGTGCTCATGTCTAACCGTGAGCCGAAAGATTTGTGCATCGCTTGCCATAGCTCTGACGTGAATCGTGCATCCCGATCCGAAATGATGGAGGTGGGCACCCCGTGCCTCGAAACAACTTCTTTGAGGTAGATGTCTGCGAGAGTGGAGAACTTATCCGTTTCCTTTATAGCTAGGAAGTGTGCAGACTTGGTGAGTCGATCCACGATCACCCATATGGTATCATTCCCACGCTGGGATCTAGGTAGGCCTATAACGAAATCTATGGAAATTTCTTCCCATTTCCATTGCGGTATCTTAGGTTGCTGAAGTAGGCCCGCTGGTTTCTGGTATTCAACCTTGACTCTTGCACAGGTCAAGCACTTGCGGACGTAGGTAGCGATGTGGGCCTTCATGCTAGGCCACCAATAAGTAGTTCTGATGTCGTGGTACATTTTATCCGATCCTGGATGTACCGAATAGCGAGACTTGTGAGCTTCATCCATTACAAGTTCGCGTAGACCGCCATAAAGTGGGACCCAAATACGCCCCGTTACATAGTAGGCGCCGTCTGCCTTCTGTTCTAGTCGTTGCCTTGAGCCGCGTAGGGCTTCTGCCTTGACGTTTTCGGGTTTCAATGCTTCTACCTGAGCATTTCGTATCTGTCCTGGAAGACTGGACTGTATAGTGAGCTGCAAGGCTCGTACGCGTCTAGGTAGAGTGTCCTTTCGACTGAGGGCGTCAGCCACAACATTGGCCTTGCCTGGATGGTACTTGATGGCGCATTCGTAATCGTTAAGTAGTTCAACCCATCTTCGTTGATGCATGTTCAAATCCTTTTGCTTAAGAATATGCTCGAGACTCCTGTGATTGGTGTAAATTATGCACTTGGTACCGTACAGGTAGTGTCGCCATATCTTGAGCGCGAAAACAACGGCTCCCAGCTCTAAGTCGTGCGTCGTGTAGTTTCGTTCGTGAATCTTGAGTTGACGAGAAGCGTAGGCAATAACTTTATCACGCTGCATCAATACACAACCAAGCCCCTGTATTGATGCGTCACAATAGACCACAAAATCGTCCGTGCCCTCTGGCAATGAGAGGATAGGTGCACTGCAAAGTCTATCCTTTAGGTGCTGAAAAGCAGTCTCCTGGGGCTCTCCCCAGCGATAGGTGACACCCTTCTGTGTCAGTAGCGTAAGCGGCTGAGCAATCTTTGAAAAGTCTTTAATAAACCGTCTGTAGTAACCCGCCAAACCCAAGAATTGGCGTATTTCCGTTGGCGTACGTGGTGCAGGCCAGTTCCTAATCGAGTCTACCTTGGATGGATCAACATGAATCCCATCCTTGTTCACTACATGGCCTAGAAAGTGGACTTCACGAAGCTAGAAGTCGCATTTCGAAAACTTAGCGTACAACTGTTCCTTCCGTAGGAGTTCCAGAATCAATCGTAGGTGCTGCTCGTGCTCCTCCTGACTCTTGGAGTAGATTAGGATGTCGTCGATGAAGACAATGACGAACTTGTCACGATAGGGTTTGCACACCCTGTTCATAAGGTCCATAAATACGGCAGACGCGTTCGTTAACCCGAACGGCATGACAAGAAACTCCCTAAGGGTGTTTGTTTGTTTACGCAGAAGAGAAGTGGGCCGGCCCATCACGGCTGCCCCTTCTGGTCCGATTTCATAAGATACGGCCCCAAGCAGGTGGGCTTGTGCGAGTGTGGGTGTTGTGCGGTTTGGGCTCAAGTAACATAATCACATAATCATTCACAAGCACGTGTTAGCATAACATTCACATAACATTCATTTTCATAACAGTCACATATCGTACACATACGTTACATCAAAGTACAAAGGTCGGTTTGGAAATACGAGTTGTCACAGTGGGGCTGAAGGTCATTTCAAACGCGATTGCCCTCAATTGAACCAGAACCAGAATCGCAACAACAACAATCACCAGGGCAATGGGAACAACAACAACGGGGGAAACAACAACAATGGCAACGAAGCAAGGGGACGTGCTTTCGTACTGGGTCGAGGTGACGCAATGAACGATCCCAATCTAGTTATGGGTAAGTTCCTTCTCGACGATATTTACGTTACTGTCTTATTTGATTCGGGTGCTGATACAAGTTATATGTCGTTAAAAGTGAGTAAAATGTTAAAACGTACACCAACACCCCTAAACACCAAACACGTCGTAGAATTAGCTAATGGTAATAGCCTAGAAGCCATGCATGTAATCAGGGGTTGTAATATTGTCTTAGCCGGCCAAGCTTTCTCCATCGACCTTATTCCCATAGTCTTGGGTAGTTTCGATATCGTCATAGGGATGGATTGGTTATCCCAACATCAGGCAGAAATCTTAGGCAGCGAGAAGATCATTCGTATTCCCTGTTCTAGTCATGAACCTCTCGAAGTTCAAGGCGACAAGAGTGGTGCTGTGGTCGGCATCATCTCTTTCTTGAAGGCTCAGAAATGTTTGCGGAAGGGTCACACCGCTATTTTGGCACTCGTTACTGACGCATCAATGAAAGAAAAGAAATTGGAAGACATTCCAGTTGTACGCGACTTCCCTCAGGTGTTTCCTGAAGATTTACCTGGTCTACCGCCTCATCGTCAGGTCGAATTCCAAATCGAGCTCGCTCCAGGAGCAGCACCCATAGCTCGAGCACCGTATCGTCTAGCTCCAACTGAACTGGAAGAACTATCAAAGCAGCTACAAGAGCTCTTGGAAAAGGGCTTTATTCGTCCTAGCTCTTCGCCTTGGGGAGCCCCAGTACTGTTTGTGAAAAAGAAGGACGGTACCTTCAGGATGTGCATAGACTACCGCGAACTGAACAAGGTGACGGTGAAGAACCGTTATCCTCTTCCGCATATAGACGACTTATTCAACCAGTTGCAAGGGTCGTGCTACTACTCCAAGATAGACTTGAGGTCAGGATACCATCAGCTGAGAGTCCGGGATGAGGACGTCTCCAAAACCGCATTCAGAACTCGCTACGGTCACCCTTAGAGTTTTGTTTCTCATTTGTTACAACAACACAACACACACAAAAACCCTAGTTCGGTTTCCCTCTCCTTTCATAGCCGACGACAACGACACCTAGCTCCTCGAAGATCTTTTGGTTCGGATTGCCTTCCTTGTTTCACCTACTAATCGGTTAGTGATCTATTGTGATTTCTTGATTGATTGGTGATATGATTCATATGTGTTTCATGTTGAGTTAGGGTTGTATGTGCGGATTGTAATGAAATAAGTTATATGGTGTGATGTTCCTGAAAGTCTCGATTCATATGTACTTAGATAGGATTGATAACTATATGATGTTAAGAAACCGAATACATGATAATCGACTGGAATATATTAACAATTGGATGAATGTTGTGATTGTTAAGTTAGTATGTATGCTAGTATTCAAGGATATGAATCATGATAATATGTTGAAGTGTTATGAGTATTGTTCATGATTTGGTTAAGATTAGGGTTCTTATGAATCAGTTGATAATTGCCTTGTTTGATCGATTGTATGTCAAACGAATAGTTGGAAACTTGTTAATTGATTAATGATAAGTTTGGAAACCAATGAATGCTTGTAACCGATTGCATGATATTCGGAATGTTAAACCCATCGCACAAGACCTCTTGGTCACACAAGAGGCCCACTCGCACAAGAGGTCCACTCGCATAAGGAGTCTAGTCGCACAAGCCTTGTCAGTCGCACAAGATGTCTTCAGTCGCACAAGGCTTGTTGGATTGCACGAGATGCAATGTTGGGCCGAACAAGCCCAAACTACCGTCGCACAACCCATCCGGATCGTACAAGGTTACCCGGATCGCACAAGTCACATATATGTTGTTTAACTGGTCCGATGTGTTATTGATCTGCTATGATAATTGGGCTGGGTTATGTTGGATCGCACAACATGTTGTGGATCGCACAACATGTTGTGCCGGGTACTTTTGGGCTAATAATTAAAACGCACAAGTATGATTACGTTAGGCTCTTGACTGTTAACGTGCAATATGTGTTTGCCATGATCTTCACATGTTCGTAACGTGTTTAATTGTGTGAAACATACGTGCATTACTTGAAACCAAAACCTGACTTGTATGGTAACCCTGTTAGGACGTGGTTGACCACTCTTAGTTCAAGAAACCTTTTGTGTATCTGCCGAGCAAACCAAGGTGAGTTCACACAGCCAAGGCATGGGGTTCCCAGGGTGGGAATGGGATTTGGATGATTTATTCATATATACTTAGTTAATAGAACCTAATGATATGGTCCTCGCGTGAGGAAGAGTAATGATAAGATACGGCTAGACTAGTATACCAATTGAACTGATCTTCGCACACACGCCAGGGGTTGGCCGCGATATTATGACTAATCATGCGCACACATGCCTAGGAAGGCCGCGAACTATACATACTAAAACTTCGCACACATGCCAGGGTGGCCGCGATACAAATATACATAGTCTAGGATATTTGGGAATATTTCCCCTAACCTTCGCATACATGCCGAGAGGGCCCCGATGGAAACTAATACGAGACATGACTTAACGAACGAACATAATGCTACTCATACTGTTACAATTACTGAACTGTACACTGTGAACTCGCTCAACTAGTTGTTGACTCTCTGCTGCATGCCTTGCAGGACCTTAGGTACATATGGAGCTTGCACAGGGAGGAGCAGGTCGTTGTGGGACATGGATCGTGGATGCCATGTTAACATATAAACCTTGAACTTATGATTTACATTGGGTTTACATACTTATGCTTCCGCAACTCAAATTATGTTTTGTTTGGTTTGAACATCAATTGTATTGAATTGGGTTTTACGAACTACTTTATTTATTATACACTATGTTCAATATGATTGATGGCCTGATCCTGGTCATGTCACCCCTCCAAGCGGTGGTACTCCGCGGGGTGGGTTTTGGGGGTGTGACAGATTGGTATCAGAGCCATTGGTTATAGAGAACTAGGTTTTAATATGGAAAAACGTTTTATTAAAACCAGACTAAAACTAGAACAGTGCTCTCAACAATCCACAACGACGCTTCGCTCCACGTGCAAGACTCGACATCCTAGGTAATATGGTTTATGTTTATTACCTGCATGTTAGAACTACATAGAACTTTGCTCGTAGTACGCTTAGATACACATGACTTTATTACATGAGAATACCTATGTGCTTACACTCTTCTGTCATCGCACTACTCGTGAACCATTCCCACTTATGCTACTTTTACTATGAAGATCATGTCTGGACGAATTAACATGACTCAAGCCCAGTTGACGACTCTCATAAACGAACAAGTTGCTGTGGCACTTGCAGCCGCACAAGCAGGAGGTCAACCCGCACAGCAACCTGTTTGTACTTTCAAGAACTTCATGGACTGTCGTCCAAGCACATTCAGTGGCACAGAAGGAGCAGTGGGACTACTCCATTGGTTTGAGAAGCTCGAGTCAGTGTTCGAGATGTGTGAATGCCCTAAGGCTCGCAGGGTCAAGTACGCCACTGGCACGTTGGAAGGGATTGCGCTAACCTGGTGGAACGCGCAAGTCCAGATTCTAGGGCTGGCAGCTGCTAACGCCACCCCTTGGAACGATTTCAAGGAACTCATCAAACGAGAATACTGCACGCGTGATGACATCCACAAGTTAGAAGTGGAGCTTTATCATTTGAAAATGACGGGGTCGGAAATCGAAGCTTATACGAAACGGTCGAACGAACTGGCCCTCTTGTGTCCAACCATGGTGGACCCTCCGATCAAGCGCATTGAGTTGTACCTCAAGGGTCTAGCATCAGAAATTCAGAGCCATGTGACATCGGCTAATCTCGACAATATCCAAGACATTCAGTGTCTTGCTCATCGCCTCACAGATCAGGCGGTGGAACAGAACAAGCTGCCCAAACGTATCAGCGCTACTGCTGCTACCACATCAGCCGCTACTCCTACTACCCCCAGTGACAACAAAAGAAAGTGGGATGGGGATTCTAGCAAAGGTTCAGCAACAGTTCAGTCTCAAGCTCAGCAACAGAAGACTGACCACTACCAGAGTCCTAGTCAGCAGTCTTCTGGTAGTCGTGGACAGAGAAGATATCAAGGATTTCACCCCAAGTGTCACAACTGCAACAGACACCACAGCGGCCAGTGCAACAAAGGGTCGTTGCCAAAGGTGTCTCAAGATGGGACACCAGGCCAAAGACTGTAGGAGCCCACGGCCTGTGAATCAGAACCAGCAACCGCAACTACCAGCTCCACAGAACCAACAACAGCAGCCACAGCGTGGGAACCGGGGGTGTTTCCAGTGTGGGGTTGAAGGTCATTTCAAATGCGGTTGCCCTCAATTGAACCAGAACCAGAATCGCAACAACAACAATCACCAGGGCAATGGGAACAACAACAACGGAGGAAACAACAACAATGGCAACGAAGCAAGGGGACGTGCTTTCGTACTGGGTCGAGGTGACGCAATGAACGATCCCAATCTGGTTATGGGTAAGTTCCTTCGCGACGATATTTACGTTACTGTCTTATTTGATTCGGGTGCTGATACAAGTTATATGTCGTTAAAAGTGAGTAAAATGTTAAAACGTACACCAACACCCCTAAACACCAAACACGTCGTAGAATTAGCTAATGGTAATAGCCTAGAAGCCATGCATGTAATCAGGGGTTGTAATATTGTCTTAGCCGGCCAAGCTTTCTCCATCGACCTTATTCCCATAGTCTTGGGTAGTTTCGATATCGTTATAGGGATGGATTGGTTATCCCAACATCAGGCAGAAATCTTAGGCAGCGAGAAGATCATTCGTATTCCCCGTTCTAGTCATGAACCTCTCGAAGTTCAAGGCGACAAGAGTGGTGCTGTGGTCGGCATCATCTCTTTCTTGAAGGCTCAGAAATGTTTGCGGAAGGGTCACTCCGCTATTTTGGCACTCGTTACTGACGCATCAACGAAAGAAAAGAAATTGGAAGACATTCCAGTTGTACGCGACTTCCCTCAGGTGTTTCCTGAAGATTTACCTGGTCTACCGCCTCATCGTCAGGTCGAATTCCAAATCGAGCTCGCTCTAGGAGCAGCACCCATAGCTCGAGCACCGTATCGTCTAGCTCCAACTGAACTGGAAGAACTATCAAAGCAGCTACAAGAGCTCTTGGAAAAGGGCTTTATTCGTCCTAGCTCTTCGCCTTGGGGAGCTCCAGTACTGTTTGTGAAAAAGAAGGACGGTACCTTCAGGATGTGCATAGACTACCGCGAACTGAACAAGGTGACGGTGAAGAACCGTTATCCTCTTCCGCGTATAGACGACTTATTCGACCAGTTGCAAGGGTCGTGCTACTACTCCAAGATAGACTTGAGGTCAGGATACCATCAGCTGAGAGTCCGGGATGAGGACGTCTCCAAAACCGCATTCAGAACTCGCTACGGTCACTACGAGTTTCTTGTCATGCCGTTCGGGTTAACGAACGCGCCTGCCGTATTCATGGATTTAATAAACAGGGTGTGCAAACCCTACCTCGACAAGCTCGTCATTGTTTTCATCGACGACATTTTGATTTACTCCAAGAGTCAGGAGGAACACGAGCAGCATTTACGATTGATTTTGGAACTTCTTCGAAAGGAACAACTGTACGCCAAGTTTTCAAAATGTGACTTTTGGCTTCGTGAAGTCCACTTTCTAGGCCACGTAGTAAACAAGGATGGGATCCATGTTGATCCATCCAAAGTAGATTCGATCAGGAACTGGCATGCACCGCGTACGCCAACTGAAATACGCCAATTTTTGGGTTTGGCGGGTTACTACAGACGACTAATCAAAGACTTCTCGAAGATCGCACAACCGCTTACACTACTGACACAGAAGGGTGTCACCTACCGTTGGGGAGATTCCCAGGAAACCGCTTTCCAGTACTTAAAGGATAGGCTTTGCAGCGCACCTATTCTCTCATTGCCAGAGGGCACGGACGATTTTGTGGTGTATTATGACGCATCAATACAGGGTCTTGGTTGTGTATTGATGCAACGGGATAAAGTTATTGCTTACGCTTCACGGCAACTCAAGGTTCATGAACGGAATTACACGACGTACGATTTAGAGCTGGGAGCTGTTGTTTTCACGCTTAAGATATGGCGACACTACCTGTACGGTACCAAGTGCACTATCTACACCGATCACAGGAGTCTCGAGCATATCTTCAAGCAGAAGGAATTGAACATGCGGCAACGTCGATGGGTTGAACTACTGAACGACTATAAATGTGCCATCAAGTACCATCCAGGCAAAGCCAATGTCGTGGCTGATGCCCTCAGTCGGAAAGACACTACACCTAAGCGCGTACGAGCATTGCAACTCACCATTCAGTCTAGTCTTCCAGCACAGATACGAGATGCTCAGGTAGAAGCATTGAAACCGGAAAACGTAAGGGCTGAAGCCTTATGCGGCTCAAGGCAACGATTAGAACAAAAGGAAGACGGTGCCTACTATGTAACAGGGCGTATTTGGGTCCCACTTTATGGCAACTTACGTGAGCTGGTGATGGATGAAGCTCACAAGTCTCGCTACTCGGTACATCCAGGGTCGGATAAAATGTACCACGACATCAGAACAACGTATTGGTGGCCTAGCATGGAGGCCCACATCGTTACCTATGTCAGCAAGTGCTTGACTTGTGCAAAAGTCAAGGCGGAGTACCAGAAACCAGCAGGTTTACTCCAGCAACCAAAGATACCACAGTGGAAATGGGAGGAAATTTCCATGGATTTCGTTACAAGCCTACCTAGATCTCAACGTGGAAACGATACAATTTGGGTGATCGTGGACCGACTCACCAAGTCTGCTCACTTCCTGGCAATCAAAGAAACAGACAAGTTTTCCACACTAGCAGACATATACTTGAAAGAAGTAGTCTCAAGGCACGGGGTGCCCACCTCTATCATTTCGGATCGCGATGCACGATTCACATCAGAATTATGGCAAGCAATGCACAAGGCTTTTGGCTCGCGGCTAGATATGAGCACGACTTATCACCCTCAGACGGATGGGCAATCTGAGCGCACGATTCAAACTCTAGAAGACATGCTTCGGGCATGTGTCATTGATTTCGGCAACAGCTGGGAAAAGCATCTCCCTTTGGTGGAGTTCTCGTACAATAACAGTTATCACACCAGCATACAAGCCGCTCCATTCGAGGCATTATATGGGCGTAAATGCCGGTCACCTCTCTGTTGGGCAGAGGTGGGGGATAGTCAGATCACGGGTCCTGAACTTATAGTGGACACCATGGAAAAGATTGCACAAATACGACAACGCATGACGGCAGCTCGCGACCGTCAGAAAAGCTACGCGGATAAGCGTAGGAATCCATTGGAATTTCAGGTCGGGGACCAGGTTTTACTTAAAGTCTCACCCTGGAAGGGTGTGGTTCGCTTTGGCAAGCGAGGTAAGCTCAATCCGCGGTATGTAGGACCGTTCGAGATCATAGAAAGAATAGGCAAAGTAGCCTACAGTCTGAACCTACCAGCTGAACTCGGGGCAGTTCACAATGTTCTTCACGTGTCGAATCTGAAGAAATGCTGGTCAGATGAGACCCTCATAATTCCATTGAAGGAGCTCACTATCGACGAACAGTTGCACTTCGTCGAGGAACCAGTTGAAATCACGGACCGGGATGTTAAGGTCCTCAAGCACAAGAGAATCCCTCTTGTTCGAATTCGTTGGAACTCCCGTCGTGGCCCAGAGTTCACCTGGGAACGCGAAGATCAGATGAAAGAAAAGTACCCCCAATTGTTCGCGAACAGTACAACCACTACTGAGGCTGAAGCTACCACGGAATTTCGGGACGAAATTCCAGATCAACGGGGGGAGGATGTGACACCCCAGGAAAACCAGTAAACGATACAACTTACCTAGCTTCCTCAGTGAGTACGTACCAAATTTCGGGACGAAATTTCTTTTAAGTTGGGGATAATGTGACAGCTCGTATTTCGAACCTATTCTTGTGATTTATGTAACGTATGTGAACGATATGTGATCTTATGAAAGGGAATGATTATATGAGTGTTATGTGATATGTGCTTTATTGAATGAATGCATGATATGTTATGTGAATGTATATGTGTTACATGAACCGGATCGCACAACATAGACCCGATCGCACAAGCCCATTCGGGCTTTACACTTGCACTCGGACCTATAGGGCAGCCCATGTGTGGGTTCGGCCCATTCTCTTCTTATACGCATACAAGCAATCACCCTTAGAGTTTTGTTTCTCATTTGTTACAACAACACAACACACACAAAAACCCTAGTTCGGTTTCCCTCTCCTTTCATAGCCTACGGCAACGACACCTAGCTCCTCGAAGATCTTTTGGTTCGGATTGCCTTCCTTGTTTCACCTACTAATCGGTTAGTGATCTATTGTGATTTCTTGATTGATTGGTGATATGATTCATAGGTGTTTCATGTTGAGTTAGGGTTGTATGTGGGGATTGTAATGAAATAAGTTATGTGGTGTGATGTTCATGAAAGTCTCGATTCATATGTACTTAGATAGGATTGATAACTATATGATGTTAAGAAACCGAATGCATGATAATCGACTGGAATATATTAACAATCGGATGAATGTTGTGATTGTTAAGTTAGTATGTATGCTAGGAGTCAAGGATATGAATCATGATAATATGTTGAAGTGTTATGAGTATTGTTCATGATTTGGTTATGAATAGGGTTCTTATGAATCAGTTGATAATTGCCTTGTTTGACCGATTGTATGTCAAACGAATAGTTGGAAACTTGTTAATTGATTAATGATAAGTTTGGAAACCAATGAATGCTTGTAACCGATTGCATGATATCCGGAATGTTAAACCCATCGCACAAGACGTCTTGGTCACACAAGAGGCCCACTCGCACAAGAGGTCCACTCGCACAAGGAGTCTAGTCGCACAAGCCTTGTCAGTCGCACAAGATGTCTTCAGTCGCACAAGGCATGCTGGATTGCACGAGATGCAATGTTGGGCCGAACAAGCCCAAACTACCGTCGCACAACCCATCCGGATCGTACAAGGATACCCGGATAGCACAAGTCACATATATGTTGTTTAATTGGGCCGATGTGTTATTGATCTGTTATGATAATTGGGCCGGGTTATGTTGGATCGCACAACATGTTGTGGATCGCACAACATGTTGGGCCGGGTACTTTTGGGCTAATAATTAAAACGCACAAATATGATTACGTTAGGCTCTTGACTGTTAACGTGCAATATGTGTTTGCCATGATCTTCACATGTTCGTAACGTGTTTAATTGTGTGAAACATACGTGCATTACTTGAAACCAAAACCTGACTTGTATGGTAACCCTATTAAGACGTGGTTGACCACTCTTAGTTCAAGAAACCTTTTGTGTATCTGCCGAGCAAACCAAGGTGAGTTCACACAGCCAAGGCATGGGGTTCCCAGGGTGGGAATGGGATTTGGATGATTTATTCGTATATACTTAGTTAATAGAACCTAATGATATGGTCCTCGGGTGAAGAAGAGTAATGATAAGATACGGCTAGACTAGTATACCAATTGAACTGATCTTCGCACACACGCCAGGGGTTGGCCGCGATATTATGACTAATCATTCGCACACATGCCTAGGAAGGCCGCGAACGATACATACTAAAACTTCGCACACATGCCAGGGTGGCCGCGATACAAATATACATAGTCTAGGATATTTGGGAATATTTCCCCTAACCTTCACATACATGCCGAGAGGGCCGCGGTGGAAACTAATACGAGACATGACTTAACGAACGAACATAATGCTACTCATACTGTTACAATTACTGAACTGTACACTATGAACTCGCTCAACTAGTTGTTGACTCTCTGCTGCATGCCTTGAAGGACCTTAGGTACATATGGAGCTTGCACAGGGAGGAGCAGGTCGTTGTGGGACATGGATCGTGGATGCCATGTTAACATATAAACCTTGAACTAATGATTTACATTGGGTTTACATACTTATGCTTCCGCTACTCAAATTATGTTTTGTTTGGTTTGAACATCAATTGTATTGAATTGGGTTTTACGAACTACTTTATTTATTATACACTATGTTCAATATGATTGATGGTGTCACACCCCCAAAATCCACCTGCGGAGTATCACCGCTTGGGAGCGTGACATGACCAGGATCCTAACCACCAGTCATATTGAACATGCAATATAGTTAAGTATAGCGGAAGCATTTAAGTAAACCCAAACATAAAGTATTAATGTGTGAAACATCATAAGTATTCAAATAGCATTCACAATCCTTTGCCCACAACGACCTGCTCCTCCCAGTGTAAGCTCCATAATGTACCTAAAGTCCTGCAAGGCATGCAGCAGAGAGTCAACAACTAGTTGAGCGAGTTCACAGAAAGTAAGTTCAGTAATAGAAATGGTATAGCAAGCATTGCGTTCGTTCATCTAATCATGTATCGTATTAGTTCGTTCGTTGTTCATGTATAGCATTGGTTTCCATCGCGGGCCCTTTCGGCATGTATGCGAAGATTTGGGTTAATATTCCCAAATATCCTAGACTATGTATATTTGTATCGCTGGCCACCCTGGCATGTGTGCGAAGTTCTAATATGTTTAGTTCGCAGCCTTCCCGAGGCGTGTGTGCGAAGATCAGTCATAATTATCGCAGCCAACCCTTGGCGTGTGTGCGAAGATCTGTTCAAGTAGGTATACTAGTCTAGCCGTATCTTATCATTCACCATCCTCACCCTGAGGACTCGTATCATTAAGTTCCATTAACTAAGTATGTACGTATAATTCATTCAATCCCATTCCCACCCTGGGAACCCCATGCCTTGGCTGTGTGAACTCACCTTGGGTTGCTCGGCAGATACACAAAGGAGAGGGTTCTTGAACTAAAGTGGTCAACCACGTCCTAACAGGGTTACCACACAAGTCAGGTTTGACTCAAGTAACGCACATATATATCACATAAGTTAACACGTTGCAAGCATGCAAGGTTCATGGTAAACACGTATGAATCATAGCAAACACGTATAGCACGTTTATCAATCAAAGCATATCATAATCATACTTGTGTGTCTCAGGTGGTTGGGCCGTTGAGCTTGTGCGAGCCCAACCATCTTGTGCGATAGAAAATCTAAGTCCAACACTTCCCGGCCCAAATACATAAGAAATCTATTAACATATCCAGCCCAAAATAAATAATACATGCGTGCCTTGTGCGATCCGGTGAATACCCAGCCCCATATATACAATTCGGCCCAAAACAAAAACATAAGTGACCCAATAACAAACTGCCCAAATGGTGTACAAGTGACTTGTGCGATCAGGAAATACACACGGCCACTTGCATCCGATCAGGTTGTGCGAGCAGGTTAGGGCTTGTGCGATTAACCCTTGGGCTTGTCCGGCCCAACAACTATAAACGGATAACCTCTTGTGCGATCCAGAGGTCCTTGTGCGACTGGGGAAATCTTGTGCGATCAGGTCTGTTTGTGCGACCGGACTTGTACGGTTAGCACTTGTGTGATCGGATCACCTTGTGCGAATGGGCCTCTTGTGCGACCAAGAGACCTTGTGCGGTTGGACTTGTGTGCATCCGAATTTTATGCCCAAACAGTTATATTGTTTCCATAAATCATGCTCATTAGTTACCATAGCCAATCAATAACCAAGTTTCCAATGTTACACCCTATCAATTAACATCTAACAGTTTCAATCACACAATGGATTTCGATCAAGCCAAGCAATTTCCATTAAATTCGCATGAACCCTAATCAATCATATGAACAATATTCAACAATTCCTATGAACATATATCATAGCATTCAATCAACGAGACATGATACCCGAATATACATTCAATCGGTTTCTATCTTAATATACATCCGATTCATGTGAGCTTGTAGCCGATTAGCAATCATTCTTAACAAAATCCCAAACAATCTACACATAATCAATTGTAAAAACATACACAATCATGTTAATCAAGAACTCTAGATCATCATGCAAAGCTATTATAACAAGACATCAAAACATCAAGTACAATCAATTAACATACTAACCGAATGGGGAAGGAACAGGAATTTATCCAAACAAGATGATGATTCGATGGGATGGATGCTTTGGCTGCCTTCGGTTCGTGAGAGAGAGGAAGAGATTAGCTAGGGTTTATGTGTGTTAAAGTGTATTTTGTAACAAATGAAATATGGTTACCACTTCCCTAATGTTATTCGGTTTGGGAAGGATGGGCCGAACCCATCACTTGGGCTGCCAACTAACCGGATACAAGTGACACGGCCCAAAGGCTTGTGCGGTTAAGTGTATAGGTGTTGTGCGGTCGGGTTATGGTGTGTGGTTCGGATTTATAAATATCTATACATTGTGCGATCGGGCCAATATATATACATACATGTAACACACATTGTACATAATATCCATTAATAATTCAAAGCTCATAAAATCATAGCACGTTCACATACGTTACACACAATACAAATACAGGTTCGAAGTACGAGTTGTCACATTATCCCCAACTAAAAAGAAATTTCGTCCCGAAATTTGGTATGCACTCACTGAGGAAGCTAGGTAAGTTCAATCATTCACTGGTTTTTCCTGGGGTGTCACATCCTCCCCCCGTTGATCTGGAATTTCGTCCCGAAATTCCGAAGTAGTAGCTTCAGTCTTAGTAGTGGTTGCATTGGTTCCGAATGACTGGGGGTACTTTTCTGTCATCCTATCTTCGCGTTCCCAGGTGTACTCTGGGCCACGTTTGGAGTTCCAACGTACTCGAACAAGAGGGATTCTCTTGTTTTTGAGGACCTTCACATCCCGGTCCGTGATTTCAACTGGTTCCTCGATGAACTGCAACCGCTCGTCGATAGTGAGTTCCTTAAAAGGAATGATGAGGGTTTCTTTAGGTTCGACACCTGGAAAACATCGTGAACTGCCCCAAGTTCAGCTGGTAGG
The DNA here is from genome assembly GCF_002127325.2 of Helianthus annuus. NCBI lineage: Eukaryota > Viridiplantae > Streptophyta > Magnoliopsida > Asterales > Asteraceae > Helianthus > Helianthus annuus. Next base: position 124,853,428 of record NC_035436.2, read on the forward strand.
TTTAGCTTGTATGCTACATTGCCGATCTTCTCAATGATTTCGAATGGTCCGACGTACCGCGGATTTGGTTTGCCCCGTTTGCCAAAACGTACCACACCCTTCCAGGGTGAGACTTTTAATAAAACCCGGTCCCCGACCTGAAATTCCAATGGCTTTCTACGCTTGTCCGCGTAGGCTTTCTGACGGTCGCGTGCTGCCGCCATGCGTTGTCGTATCTGTGCTATCTTTTCTGTGGCGTCCACTACAATCTCTGGACCCGTGATCTGACTATCCCCCACCTCTGCCCAACAGAGAGGTGACCGGAATTTACGCCCATACAATGCCTCGAATGGAGCGGCTTGAATGCTGGTGTGATAACTGTTATTATATGAGAACTCCACCAAAGGGAGGTGCTTTTCCTAGCCGTTGCCGAAATCAATAACGCATGCCCGAAGCATGTCTTCAAGAGTTTGGATCGTTCGCTCAGACTGCCCATCCGTCTGAGGGTGATACGCTGTGCTCATGTCTAGTCGTGAGCCGAAAGATTTGTGCATCGCTTGCCATAGCTCTGACGTGAATCGTGCATCGCGATCCGAAATGATGGAGATGGGCACCCCGTGCCTCGAAACAATTTCTTTAAGATAAATGTCTACGAGAGTGGAGAACTTATCCGTTTCCTTTATAGGTAGGAAGTGTGCAGACTTGGTGAGTCGATCCACGATCACCCATATGGTATCATTCCCACGCTGGGATCTAGGTAGGCCTGTAACGAAATCCATGGAAATTTCTTCCCATTTCCATTGAGGTATCTTAGGCTGCTGAAGTAGGCCAGCTGGTTTCTGATATTCAACCTTGACCCTCGCACAGGTCAAACACTTGCCGGTGTAAGTAGCGATGTGGGCCTTCATGCTAGGCCACCAGTATGTAGTGCTGATGTCGTGGTACATTTTGTCCGACCCTGGATGTACCGAGTAGCGAGACTTGTGTGCTTCGTCCATCACAAGTTCGCGTAGACCGCCATAAAGTGGGACCCAAATACGCCCCGTTACATAGTAGGCGCCGTCTGCCTTCTGTCCTAATCGTTGCCGTGAGCCGCGTAGGGCTTCTGCCTTGACGTTTCCTGGTTTTAGTGCTTCGATCTGAGCAGTTCGTATCTGTGCTGGAAGGCTAGACTGAATCGTAAGCTGTAGCGCTCGCACGCGCCGCGGTAAAGTGTCTTTCCGACTGAGGGCATCAGCCACAACGTTGGCTTTGCCTGGATGGTACTTGATAGCGCATTCATAATCGTTCAGTAATTCAACCCATCACCGTTGACGCATGTTCAAATCCTTTTGCTTAAGGATATGCTCGAGACTCCTGTGATCGGTGTAAATCGTGCACCTGGTACCGTACAGGTAGTGTCGCCATATCTTAAGCGCGAAAACAACAGCTCCCAGTTCTAAATCGTGCGTCGTGTAGTTGCGTTCATGAACCTTAAGTTGGCGCGAAGCGTAAGCAATAACCTTATCCCGCTGCATCAATACACACCCAAGACCCTGAATATACTACGAAATCGTCTGTGCCCTCTGGCAAAGAGAGGATAGGTGCACTGCAAAGTCTATCCTTTAAGTACTGAAGAGCAGTTTCCTGCGTGTTGCCCCAACGGTAGGTGACACCCTTCTGTGTCAGTAGCGTAAGCGGCTGAGCAATCTTCGAGAAATCCTTGGTAAACCGTCTGTAGTACGTGGTGCAGGCCAGTTTCTGGTCGAGTCTACCTTGGATGGATCGACATGGATCCCATCCTTGTTCACTACGTGGCCTAAGAAGTGGACTTCACGAATACTATGATGAACTTGTCTAGGTAGGGTTTGCACACCCTGTTCATAAGGTCCTTAAATACGGCAGGTGCGTTCAATAATATCAAACCATCCATCATATCAAACATAAAGTATAGTAGTTAAAATAATTCATAAAACCCAATACGATTGATGTTCAAACCAAACTTTGTTTGAGTAACAGAGACACAATAATGAAAACCCAAAATAAGTTATAAGTTCAAATATCGTTCATTGCGTCTCCTCGTCCTAACACGAAAGCTCGACCTCTTGCCTCGTTGCCATTGTTGTTGTTGTTGTTCCCGTTGCCCTGGTTATTGTTGTGGTTCTGATTCTGGTTCAACTGAGGGCAATCGCGTTTGTAATGACCTTCTGCCCCACACTGGAAACATCCCCGATTTCCACGCTGTGGCTGCTGCTGCTGTGGGTTTTGAGGAGCTGGTGGTGGAAGTTGCTGATTCTGGTTTGCAGGTCGTGAGCTCCTGCAATCTTTGGCTTCGTGCCCTATCTTGAGACATCTCTGACAACGTTCCTTGCGACACCTTCCACTGTGGTGCCTGTTACACTTGTTACATAGTGGGTGTACTCCCCTGTATCCACCCTGCTCCTGACTGCCAGATGATTGCTGACTCGGATTCTTGTAGTCATTCGTCCAGCGCTGCTGTGCTTGAGACTGAACGGAAACTGATCCCCTGCTGGAATCCCCATCCCATTTCCGTTTGTTGTCTTTGGGTGTAGCAGAAGTAGCAGCCGGAGTAGTAGTTGCACTGACGCGTTTGGGCAGCTTGTTCTGTTCTACTGCCTGATCTGTGAGTCGATGAGCAAGATGCTGGATGTCTTGGATGTTGTCGAGGTTTGCCGATGTAACATGGCTCTGGATCTCTGGCGCAAGTCCCTGGAGATACAACTCAATGCGCTTCACTGGAGGGTCCACCATAGTTGGACACAGAATGGCCAGTTCGTTTGACCGCTTTGTATAGGCTTCAATCTCTGACCCCGTCATTTTCAAGTGATAAAGCTCGTTCTCCAACTTGTGGATGTCATCACGCGTGCAGTATTCCCTCTTAATGAGTTCCTTGAAGTCGTTCCAGGGTGTGGCGTTAGCAGCTGCCAACCCTAAGATCTGAACTTGGGCGTTCCACCAAGTTAGTGCTATTCCTTCTAGCGTGCCAGTGGCGTATTTCACCCTGCGAGCCTCAGGGCATTCGCACATCTCGAATACAGACTCGAGCTTCTCAAACCAGTGGAGGAGTCCATGAAGTTCTTAAAGGTGCAAACTTGCTGCTGCGCTGGTTGACCTATTGTGTACGAATAGGGCAAAGTTTAAATACAAGAGCTAGTTTGGGATTGTAGGATCTAAAGATCCTAGTGTGTGCTATACTGCAGGATATACTACCTGCTTGAGCAGCTGCAAGTGCCGCAGCAACTTGAGCTTGAACGAGAGCCTCTAGCTGGGCTTGTGTCATGTTAATTCGTCCAGACATGATCTTCATAGTAAAAGTAACGTAAGTGAGAGTGGTTCGCGAGTAGGGCGATGACAGAAAAACGTAGCACGTAGGTATTCTCATGTAATAGTATCATGTGTATCTAAGTGTAATGCGAGCAAAGTTCTATATAGTTCTAGCAAGCAGGCAATAATCATAAACCTTATTACCTAGGATGTCGAGTCTTGCACGTGGAGCGAAGCGTCGTTGTGGATCGTTGAGAGCACTGTTCTGGTTATAGTCTGGTTTTAATAAAAACGTTTTCCCATATTAAAACCGAGTTCTCTATAACCAATGGCTCTGATACCAATTTGTCACACCCCTAAAATCCACCTGCGGAGTATCACCACTTGGGAGCGTGACATGACCAGGATCCTAACCACCAGTCATATTGAACATGCAATATAGTTAAGTATAGCGGAAGCATTTAAGTAAACCCAAACATAAAGTATTAATGTGTGAAACATCATAAGTATTCAAATAGCATTCACGATCCTTTGCCCACAACGACCTGCTCCTCCCTGTGCAAGCTCCATAATGTACCTAAAGTCCTGCAAGGCATGCAGCAGAGAGTCAACAACTAGTTGAGCGAGTTCACAGAAAGTAAGTTCAGTAATAGAAATGGTATAGCAAGCATTGCGTTCGTTCATCTAATCATGTATCGTATTAGTTCGTTCGTTGTTCATGTATAGCATTGGTTTCCATCGCGGGCCCTTTCGGCATGTATGCGAAGATTTGGGTTAATATTCCCAAATATCCTAGACTATGTATATTTGTATCGCTGGCCACCCTGGCATGTGTGCGAAGTTCTAATATGTTTAGTTCGCAGCCTTCCCGAGGCGTGTGTGCGAAGATCAGTCATAATTATCGCAGCCAACCCTTGGCGTGTGTGCGAAGATCTGTTCAAGTAGGTATACTAGTCTAGCCGTATCTTATCATTCACCATCCTCACCTTGAGGACTCGTATCATTAAGTTCCATTAACTAAGTCTGTACGTATAATTCATTCAATCCCATTCCCACCCTGGGAACCCCATGCCTTGGCTGTGTGAACTCACCTTGGGTTGCTCGGCAGATACACAAAGGAGAGGGTTCTTGAACTAAAGTGGTCAGCCACGTCCTAACAGGGTTACCACACAAGTCAGGTTTGACTCAAGTAACGCACATATATATCACATAAGTTAACACGTTGCAAGCATGCAAGGTTCATGGTAAACACGTATGAATCATAGCAAACACGTATAGCACGTTTATCAGTCAAAGCATATCATAATCATACTTGTGTGTCTCGGGTGGTTGGGCCGTTGAGCTTGTGCGAGCCCAACCATCTTGTGCGATATAAATCTAAGTCCAACACTTCCTGGCCCAAATACATAAGAAATCTATTAACATATCCGGCCCAAAATAAATAATACATGCGTGCCTTGTGCGATCCGGTGAATACCCAGCCCCATATATACAATTCGGCCCAAAAAAAAACATAAGTGACCCAATAACAAACTGCCCAAATGGTGTACAAGTGACTTGTGCGATCAGGAAATACACACGGCCCAACTTGCATCCGATCGGGTTGTGCGAGCAGGTTAGGGCTTGTGCGATTAACCCTTGGGCTTGTCCGGCCCAACAACTATAAACGGATAACCTCTTGTGCGATCCAGAGGTCCTTGTGCGATTGGGGAAATCTTGTGCGGTCAGGTCTGTTTGTGCGACCGGACTTGTACGGTTAGCACTTGTGTGATCGGATCACCTTGTGCGAATGGGCCTCTTGTGCGACCAAGAGACCTTGTGCGGTTGGACTTGTGTGCATCCGAATTTTATGCCCAAACAGTTATATTGTTTCCATAAATCATGCTCATTAGTTACCATAGCCAATCAATAACCAAGTTTCCAATGTTACACCCTATCAATTAACATCTAACAGTTTCAATCACACAATGGATTTCGATCAAGCCAAGCAATTTCCATTAAATTCGCATGAACCCTAATCAATCATATGAACAATATTCAACAATTCCTATGAACATATATCATAGCATTCAATCAACGAGACATGATACCCGAATATACATTCAATCGGTTTCTATCTTAATATACATCCGATTCATGTGAGCTTGTAGCCGATTAGCAATCATTCTTAACAAAATCCCAAACAATCTACACATAATCAATTGTAAAAACATACACAATCATGTTAATCAAGAACTCTAGATCATCATGCAAAGCTATTATAACAAGACATCAAAACATCAAGTACAATCAATTAACATACTAACCGAATGGGGAAGGAACAGGAATTTATCCGAACAAGATGATGATTCGATGGGATGGATGCTTTGGCTGCCTTCGGTTCGTGAGAGAGAGGAAGAGATTAGCTAGGGTTTATGTGTGTTAAAGTGTATTTTGTAACAAATAAAATATGGTTACCACTTCCCTAATGTTATTCGGTTTGGGAAGGATGGGCCGAACCCATCACTTGGGCTGCCAACTAACCGGATACAAGTGACACGGCCCAAAGGCTTGTGCGGTTAAGTGTATAGGTGTTGTGCGGTCGGGTTATGGTGTGTGGTTCGGATTTATCAATATCTATACATTGTGCGATCGGGCCAATATATATACATACATGTAACACACATTGTACATAATATCCATTAATAATTCAAAGCTCATAAAATCATAGCACGTTCACATACGTTACACACAATACAAATACAGGTTCGAAGTACGAGTTGTCACAGATGGCCTGATCCTGGTCATGTCACGCCTCCAAGCGGTGGTACTCCGCGGGGTGGGTTTTGGGGGTGTGACACTTCTCCTTCTTAAGGGCTTCTTGTTGTGCGTCATGAATGCGTGTAGTGAGATTTGTTTGAATAGTCATTTCCAATGCTCGAACCCTTAGGGTCTTAACTGTAACGCTCCGCATTTTCGCACTTTCTTATTTTAGCAGGTCATGTTGTACTTTCCGTATTTAGACGCTTGTACTCTCTTTGTAATCTGTATTCGTTTCATTTGTAATTCGAGACTATTGATCATAATGAGAACGAAGCTATTTTGTGTATTTATATTAGACTTGTGTGCAACTGATATCCAATTTCTCGTTTTAACGAAATATTATTCATGGATTATTGATTCTATATTTACCGGCACTCGATACTCGTTAAACTAGTTGAAACTATTAAAAAGATGAGATTCGGATCCTAAATCTCGAAACTCGAAAGCTTTGTGAAACGAATAAACGTTTAAAGATTTTCATTCGTTATAAATATGGTCATTATTCAAGTTTAAACTAATTAAATTAATTAAAATAATTAATTTTGTTATTTAAAAATTCATTTTTTATAATAATCTAGTTAGTCCCGTTAGATTTTGAAGTTAGAAAATAACCTAGTTAGTAAACCAAGTTAAATTACTTAAGCAATTACTTAAATAAACTAATTGGTTAAAAAATTACATAACTTAGTTAGTTTAAAAGTTAGTTTCCTTTTTTAAAAACCATATAACTTGGTTAGTTAGTTAAACCACAGGGACCGTTAGTGCAAATTCACCAAACTAAACTTCAGAGACTGATTCTACAATTATTGAAACTGTTTAAAAAATCAAAACAATAAAAAGCGGATGCCAGGACTCGAACCCGGGTCACCCGGCTTAAACACACACGCGCACACCACTCACTCAAGCCTGATCAGCGCGAACAGACCCTCTAGCAGGTCTGTTTGAGCGCGATTTTGACATATTTTTTTAGTTTTAAACTACTTGTTAACATTAATTACTCAACCACAACCTAACCTAAACCTTTCCCTATAAATACCACACTAATCCAAGTCCTAAACACTTTACAAACTCATCCAAATCACTCTCAAAACATCAAAAACGCAGCTGATTATCACAAATTCGAGCAGATTGTTACCTCTCCACTAAAGTGAGCATAACTCACTCATTTCTTAACCTTTTTACTTGATTCTTTTTCCCACTTGTTTGGAACAACCTTAGGAACATTTCCAGAGGTTTTCCATGGAAAACCAAGCTCTGGAATGTCCCCAAAAAGGCTCCAAAGTGGACTATTCGTTTTTGTTTTCATCTAAACTTTGTTAACCTTAGTAAACTTGAGTCTATCTCATCTCAAACCTATGTCCTAATGCTCGTAATCAAATGAATGGTTATTTGGGTTTTACCCACAAGTAGTGTTCAAGCATGAAGCTTGATGAATGTGTGATGGTTGGACTAGCTTGGGCTATCCTTCATAGAAATCCACTCACTACTTGATGTTTTTCCATAGATTAGTTGTTGTTATTGCATTATTACTTGTAAGTTCATGACCCTCCTTGTTGTTTATAACAAAAAGTATAGTGGTGAACAATAGAGGTACCTAAATGGAAGTTTGTTTTTCCTACCTCATGTATGAATTCTATGACACAAAGAGGTGCCTAAATGGAGACATTAATCTCCTACCTCATGCTTCAACCATAGGACTTTGTAATCTTTATATTATCTAAATTATTCCATATGTATACCTAAGTAACTAAACTTGATGATAACTTAATAGTTACTTGTCAAGAATATGTTACATCATCTATGACCATGCTCTTGTTACGACTCTAATCGACCTTTGAATCCATGAAATCATACAAACTCTTTTGAGTTTTAGTAGTGTCAAGAACAAGAGTTACGTGTACAAGATGATTATTTTCACTTATGTTATTTTCCATACATTTTAGACTCCGAATCTATAATCTTCCGATTTCCCCAAACTCACACACCTATGTTTTCCTCGTATAGAAGGACAAGGTGCTCCAAACTAATCCATCCACCAAAACCACTCGCGGGATTTCAAGTAGGAAAGTTGCAAAAACCGTGAGTATACTCGATCCCTTTCTACTCTTTACTACTTTGGGATGCAACATGTATATTATACAAAATGACACTTAAACTATTTAAAACATACTCTATCCATGCTTAACATGAAACAATGTGTGATACTTGTTATTCTCGTATGCTATGTAAACTATTTGGTCGTTATATGCTCATTAACTTTGCTAGCCTCCCTTAACAATTATAGCGCTATAGGATTAACGCACCGCCCGTTAGACTTGGGGTATTGTTAAGTTAAACATGTTACCTCCCGCTACTCTATTGGGATTAGACTATTTTAACGCGTTGTATACTTGGGTTTGAACATATTGTACCCCATATTTGCATACTAGTACTCACATATTATGAATCATGTTGGATATGAGCACTTTTTATTCAATTTATGCTATGTAACAAAACTTGTATACTCGCCTTTGCTTTTGCATTGAACTCTATTTTAATACATGCTGCAGGTTAATTGATGAAGTGATGTTACAAGATGAAATAAGATTTAGGGTGGACTAGATACACACCTAGATTAATCTATCTTTTGTTGTTATGTTACAATTTGAAACAATGTTGTTATTTTTATTTGAATCTTGTATAACAATTAGTCTTGAAATGAAATTTGAATTAAATTAATATTGTCACATAGTGTTATGAAGTCTCTTGCAATCTACACACTTCGTCTCATCCCGATGTTTCCACCATCGGTTGGGGTGTGACATTAACCCTTTCCTTTCTACTTAACGCGTCAGCTACTACGTTTGCTTTTCCAGGATGGTACTTAATCTCACAGTTATAATCGTTTAGAAATTCGACCCACCGTCGCCGACGCATATTCAATTCCTTTTGATCAAATATGTGTTGTAGGCTTTTGTGATCTGTGAAGATTATACATCGAGTACCATATAAATAGTGTCGCCAGATCTTCAAGGCGAATACCACCGCGCCTAGCTCCAGGTCGTGTGTGGTGTAGTTCTTCTCATGAACTTTCAACTGTCTTGAAGCATAAGCAATGACCTTTTGGCATTGCATGAGCACGCAACCCAATCCTTGACGCGGAGCATCACAGTATACCACGAAGTCTTCAGTGCCTTCGGGTAAGGATAGTATAGGTGCATCACATAGCTTGTTTTTGAGAAGTTGGAAAGCTTCTTCCTGCTTATCACCCCAGTCGTACTTCTTATCCTTCTGCGTAAGGGAAGTCAACGGTTGAGCTATCTTGGAGAAGTTCTCGATGAACCGGCGGTAATAGCCCGATAATCCCAAAAATTGTCGAACTTCAGTTGGAGTTTTGGGGGCTTCCCAATTCTTTATTGCTTCTATCTTGGCTGGGTCTACATGAATACCCTTCTCGTTCACAACATGACCAAGGATCTGTACTTCGTGATGCCAGAATTCGCATTTTGAGAACTTTGCATAAAGTTTCTCTTTCTTCAGTAGTTCCAAAATGGTCCTGAGGTGTTGCTCGTGCTCTTCTTTCGTTCGCGAATAAATCAGGATATCATTGATAAATACAATCACGAATTTATCGAGATATGGTTTGCAAACGCGACTCATCAGATCCATAAATACTGCTGGCGCATTCGTCAATCCAAATGGCATCACAAGGAACTCGTAATGCCCATAACGTGTCCTGAATGCAGTCTTCGCTATGCTCTCTTCTTGGATCCTTAACTAATGGTATCCAGATCGAAGATCGATCTTGGAATAGTAGCTCGATCCTTGCAACTGATCAAATAAGTCGTCTATCCTTGGTAATGGATACCGATTCTTGACAGTGAGCTTATTCAATTCTCTATAATCGATACACATCCGCAGTGTTCCATCCTTCTTCTTTACGAACAAAACCAGAGCTCCCCAAGGCGAGAAGCTCGGCCTTATGAAACCTTTATCTAACAACTCCTGGAGTTGTGTAGATAATTCTTGCATCTCAGATGGTGCAAGTCCATAGGGTGCCTTGGCTACAGGAGCGGCTGTAAGGACCTGCAAAAATGTCCCACAACACTCCATAAGTGGAAACCTGGACACCTAAAACCCTAATCCTTGTGAAAAATCAAGAAATTCAATTTTATGGATCGCTCGCGGGCCGCGTAAGAGTTACCCAAAGCTTACACGGGGTGCGACAGCTCAAGGGTAACCAGATAAGGATGACGGACACGCGTCATTACAAGTGTCAACCTAGACTCCCTCGCGGGCCGCGTAGAAGAAGCTTATATGCTTCGCGGGCCGCGACAACTTGAAAGTCTACGGATAAGCTTAAGGGACACGTGTCGTCCACGTGTCAAGACCTCCGATGACTCAGCAAACCCTACTGCTGCCTTTATGGCCCTCGCGGGCCGCGTAAGTTTCATGTTAAGGTTTACACGGGCCACGAAAACCTAAAATGTTGTTATAAGTAGCCTGTGCATGGGACATGCTTCTGTGTTCAAAATCTCAGTCTCAAAACGGTCATATTCTGTTGAAAATGAGTTTTTCGGTGTCAAGACGCTGCTACGAATCCAGGGTATTAACTCAATCACTGCTACGTTTCAAACTGCTCAATTCTTTTCTTTCCTTCAGCTTTTATTATAGTAAACAGTAACTCGGGATTATACCTTCTAAATCCCGAAACTCTGCCTGTATTAGGGTAATAACTCTAATAACTGGTACGATACTTTATCCGATCGATTAAAACCAATCCAATGGATGTTTAAGTGCTGTCAATATCTGGCTATACTTTGTCATTCATTGTGAGGGTTTCGATCTCGTGATTATCGTTAAAGTTGAATTGAGATAATACACTAATACGAGTTCCATTGTGTCTAGAAATTAGAACTCATAATCAGGAAGCTGTTAAACTAGTATATCAAACTTAGCAATTAAGATAACTTAGCAGTTCAGAAAACTTAATAGCTAAGGAAACTTAACAGGAAAGGAAACTTAGCAGTTAAGTAACCTAAGTAAGTTAATTAATCAGCTAGTTACGTTATTTAATTAATCGGCTAAATTACTTGATTTAAACCGTTAAGATTAATTAATCGGTTAAGTAAGATTAATTAACCAGTTAAACAAGATTAATTAAGCTAATCAAGATTAATTATGCTAAGCAAGATTAATTAAGCTAAGTAAGTTATTTAGTTAAATGGTTAAGTAACTTAATAATTAAAAAAACTTAATAGTTAAGAGAAAACTAAATAAATAAAAGGAAAGTTAATATTTAAGGAAACTTCCTAGCTAAGAAAGGAATCTGCCTTACCTATAAATAGGAGCCTAGGATTTCATTCTTCCTTGCTCATTTCCTTTCTTCTTCTCTCTATACGTTGGTGTTCTAAATAATCACCGATGCGATATTCTATCCGATCGATTCAGGAACCAACTAACGAATGCCAAAGTGTTGTACTTTGTGAATTTCGTTGAATGGATGCCAAAGTGTTGTACTTTGTGAATTTCGTTAAACGAATGCCAAAGTGCTGTCTAAACAAGACTATACTTTGTAAATTTCATTAAGGTTCGAATCTCGTGACCATTGTTAGGTTTGATTAGGTTTAACACTAATACGTATTCCATTTTGTTAAACTAAATGTTTAACTACTCGAAACTCTACCCCATACGCTTACAATCAAAACAGATGCTTAATCATCAGAGGATTCAGAACAATAAAGTAGATGCTTATAATCAAGATGCTTGTTTAATCAAGACTATATGCTAACAAGGTGAGTCCATTCTCTTTTCTCACCGTTTGTGAGTCGTTCTCTTTTTACCAAATTGTTTCCAAAAACCTATTTATTTTCAAAGTTATAATTACAGGGATTAAGTCTTTGTAGTCTTCAATTACTGCCGGTATGTGGGGTTTTGTATACATTACTTGATACCCGTCACCATTGGAAAACGGGTTCGCCAATGGGTGATCTGACCATAATAACAGAAGAGAGTCGAGTGACAAATACTGATTTGGGGTAATTGGTTGATATAAACATTGTAATCACCCTTAATACTGTAACTTATAACTATGCGTCGTGTTATACAAAAATGAATGAACTCACCAGTATTTCCTGCTGACCAAACCTTTTTAAAACGCATTTCAGGTAATGACAGTAGATTGGAATAAGAGTGTTGATACGGCACCGAAAGGCTTAAAGAAATGGCTAATTTTATCAATTGAATTAAGTTAAGAAAACATGGTTTCATATATTCGGTTTTATCCCTTATTAATGCTACCTCTGTAAAACATGGGTTTTATCCCATCTATTTAACAAATAAAATCCGGTGTTTTCTAAACTCTGATATTTTTCCTAACTCACCATCCGGATTAACATTTCCGCTGCAATGTTTTTGAAATAACCCCCAGTACCACTTGACTGCTCACGGCTCCCGTCCAGGGTGTGGTCGGGGTCGTGACAGAAGGTGGTATCAGAGCTAAGCCACTTGTTCAAGCAATTGGGTGTTGTAATAATACCTAAGCTTAAATGAAAGAGTTAGGAAATTGTTATTAACTGGTAGCAACAAGGATAGTATTTAGACTTTAACTTAAGAAAGATGCCTTTGTATAAGCTTCGAGATAAGCTAATTACTTGCGTAGATAAAATGTGATGGGTGTTAATATGCCATGAGGATGATGACTAGAACGTTGCAAGTACGGTAAATAAGCGATAACACTTGGCCATTGTTATTTCTTGTTTATTGGTACTACTGAGTTCTAGAATATGATCCGTCATGTAAATACTAATTACCTTGCTCTTTGATAAAAGCTCTAATAAAAGAATCATTTTTAAATCATTAAGAAGATTCTATTTATGGGAAATGCAAATTACCTCTCCGGCAAGAACCGGGTAAGATGGGGTTACTTCTCCCGTGAGAACCGGATAAAATGGGATATATAATATGTCAAACAAGTGACAGAATTCCCTAAATAGTATCATGACCTGATATCTAACTCGTTTTTGAAATATGAATCTTTTAAATACATTAACCTTATGCAAGGTTTGTATTTTACAATGTGTGAAATATATGATTGTATAGATATGCACATCTATAAGGAAATTTAAAAACCATAAGGATTGACACTTTAGAATAAAGCACGAGCATGTGTGTCAATGATAATTCTAAATCTCTTTATTAGGAATCTCTCGTATACATCTATAATTCCGACATCGAAAACTATTCCATTTGATCACCCGTCTCGTAACTCGTGCGACAAGATGAACATGTGAACCCTTAAAGTTGGGACGCCATCGAAAGTATAAGAATTCCCTCTGCGTTACCTTAGATTATTAACGCATTAGGAAAAGTTGTGCTAGGTACAAAACATCTTAAATGAGAGTAATTCTACTTTATTTAAGAACTCTTGCGAAGATAATAGTAACCACGACTGGATGCACTTACAAAGACTTTCTTCACCTATAATCCCACTAAGATTGTCAGTAAAAAGGAATTGCTGCAACAATACGCGAGCTCAAAAGACTAAAGTTGTCCTAACCATTAGTATATATGTTAAGAAAAATGAAGTAATGTATGCTTCAAAATTTAGAGATATAGATAGTGAAACCCGATCTTCGAAACACAGGATCAAGACATATGCCATGAAATGGAGAGAACTGACAGAAAAGAAATTCTGTCTGCTTCATAAAAAGGAATAAATGGAAACGATGACTCCTGGGGGTTTGCAAGCCAACCGGAGAAGTGACCACAAGGAGGCAAGACAGACCAGCCGACAAAGTTCGTCTCTGTGATGAAAGCTGTAAGTTATGCACGGAAATAAGACATAGCGTATATGGTCTCGGAGTTCATCAACGCTAGAGGCATGGAACTGAAAGAAATTCCGACCGACGTTTTCCCAGAGGATCCACTTGGACTATCACTCGATCGTGAGGAGAAACTCAAAATTCATCTGAGACTAGGAACAACACCGATTACAAGTTAAGACTAATGTAGTAGTTAATGCTATAAGTCATAAGTTTCATAGGAAGCCGAATCAAGCACGTGCTCTTAGAAAAAATTGCGGATAGATTTAATGAAATAATTAAAGAGTACCCAAGAAACAGCAATCAAGGATGATGCTGAAGGATTATAAAGAAATAATGAAGGAATCAGAAAAAGGAACTAATGGAAATTAGTGATTCCATAAAGAATTCGGGTACCTATTCAAGGAAACCTGCACGAAAGGATTCTCGAAGAAGCTCATAGAACTAAGTATTTGATACATCATGTAAGTAATATGAGGTATCGAGGTTTGAATTACTAATAAATAGAAATGAAAAAGGTTGTAGCAAGTTATGTCTCTAAGTATTTAATCGATTAGCAAGTTAAAGCTAAACATTAGAACCCTTTAGGTTTACCTCAACGACATCAGTAGGGAAATGAGATTGATAACAATGGATTTTGTTACCAAATTACGACACAATCTGGGTGATTGTGGATCTACTAACCAAGTCTGCTCAATCCCTACCAATAAAGGAAACCCTTTAGTATAAGACACTTAGTTAAGTTATATAAGGATGAAATAGTCGCATTGCATAGAATCCCGTTATCTATTGCATCAAATCAAGATAGTCACCTTACTTCTAATTTCTAGGGAAATTTTAACCTGACTTATTTTGAGCTGTATGAAGGAACACTGCAAACATAGAAAGACATGCTAAGTACATGTGCGATAAATAGGACTATCATTTATCAGGCCATGAGATCGGCAAACCATTGAAATTTAAACAATATCACTAAAAGTCTCTCTGTATTTGAAAAGGAAAGTTAAGTCCGAGGAATGTCCAACCATTGAAGTAACTAAGTGAAGTGGACCAGTAGCTTATCAGCTAAAATGGCAAGTATACATGATACATTTCATGAAATACTTAAAAATCTTTAGTTATACCTCCTCAAAATATAGAAGTAAATGCAAGACGATATCAGTCAATCATGAAAATTCCAAAAACATGCAAGATTAGTTCTGGTCAGGGTGAAGTAGGACATAAAGCGTGGACAAGAATATACTTGGGTATCGAAAATAAAACGGAAGTATCCTTACTTGTTCTAGTAAATCTCGAGGACGAGATTTTAATTAAGGTGGGGAGGATGTAAGGACCTGCAAAAATGTCCCACAACACTCCATAAGTGGAAACCTGGACCCCTAAAACCCTAATCCTTGTGAAAAATCAAGAAATTCAATTTTATGGATCGCTCGCGGGCCACGTAAGAGTTACCAAAAGCTTACGCGGGGCCCGAGAGCTCAAGGGTAACTGGATAAGGATGAGGGACACGCGTCGTAACACGTTGACGGGTGGTCCGTAGGACAACCCTTAAGTGGTGTAAACGATATTAAAATCCCACATTTAATCGGGTAATTGTCTAGAATTAGATAACTATGGTTGCTTGTGTTTCAGGTACATTTGGGGCTTAAAAGTGTGGGAATGAAGCTTCGAATAGGCGCGACTGGATTGGAGATTGAAAGATGGAGAATAAATGAAAAAATCAATTATTGGTATGGAAGAATTAAGAGGATAGCATTATAGAGGACGAAATTACGAGAACGTAGGCGAAATGGTGAAGAAAACGGAGTTGAAACGAAAAAGTTATGCTGAAAACAAAATTGTATGCTGAAACCTACCGTAATTTACGGTATCTACCGTAAATTACGGTAGCCCCCAGCATTTTTCTTCCACCGTAAGGCAGTAGAGACCCACCGTAAGCCATTCCAAGCCACCGTAAGCTACGGTGGCCACCGTAGCTTACGGTGGAGGCTAGCGAGAAATGTGTAACTGCCCTATTTTATGATGTTTTATTGTGTCTTTTCAAATCCAATCATGGTTTTCGTTTAGTAACTGATTAGGGGGCGACTTTGGGGTGTTCTAAGGTGTTCTTGAGTGGTCTAAACATGGAGACTTTGTTTTTGATTCCATTGAACAAAAGTTTGATTGTTATGACGATTCACAACACTATGAGCGGCTAGGTTTGCTTGGTGATCGTCTTGAGTGTAAGGTTTTATTTGTGACAATTATGTTTGTTCTTTAATTTCTTGAATATTAAACTGTGCATGTGTTGTTAGTTTATTATGGTGTTTGATTGGGTGTTTGTAAATTGTTGATGTATGTTTGATCATAGTTCTAAACCATACGTTCTTGGTGCCGTTGGCAATCGAGATATCATGAGAGGGATTAGGGTTGGATATATGTTGATTGGTCATCAGGTAACAACCTCGCGTTCTAGGAATCCGAGTACTTAGTTCCCTTTCATCACAAACAATTGATCTTGCATGAGCTATGTCTATGTAGTTCTTTCCGGTTGAACATTAACGTTAATTGTCACTTAAAACCTGAAACTCGGGATGATCGCTACCTTCTTATCCTGTTACAAAACTTAACTTTGATTTGTAATCTAATTTAGTTCAATTTAGACAATTAAAACCAAACAACCGAATCAGTGAATTTACTTTTCTTGCAATTTAGTTTACGTTAGTTAATTTAGACATACATCGAGATAGCACATATTCCACAAACTCCCTGTGTTCGATACCCACTTACCGCTAGCTAATTAGTTGTCATTGGATTAAATTTGCGTGTACCACGACAAACACGTCAAATTTTGGCGCCGTTGCCGGGGAGTAGTGCGCAACGTGTGTTATCTTGTGTATTAGTTTTGAAAATTAAAAAAAAGTAAAAAAGAAATAATTAAAAACACAAAAAAAATATTTCCTTTTATGTTCGTGATTTACACTTGGTAGTTGAGTTGTGTTGTGCAGGATGACGGTGCATTACACAGATTTCAGCTTCTCTACGTGTATATTATGCGGGGGTCCACGTCATCCGTGTATTGGTTGCCACGAGGCCCACTACAGGAGGGTGTTGGTGCAGTTGTCTGTCGACTACATCTTCGTTCGAGTCTTAGGGTAGGGCAGATCGTATTATGTACGTGTTTAGAGTATTAGGTCAGCTTTTATGGTCATTAGGTAGTTGGTCCGCTTATTTGTACAATGCTAGGATCGCTTATATGGACATGTCCATATAAGCAAACCAAGCTGGTCACATAAGCGACCCATGCTGGTCAAATAAGCGATCCATGGAGCCTATATATATGTGGGTCATTTGAGCGATCCGGGTGTGTGTTTTTCAAGGTGTAACGGCAAAGCCCTGCCCGTTTGTCTCCAAGAACTTGTAATTTGACAGTTAATCAATAAAGGAGACGTTAAGTAGTGAAATCAAGCTTTACAAAGATTAATTCAATGAATTCCGCCTCTGAATTAGTCTAAGCGCTCTTCTGAACGACTCGTCAGGTCGGAAAACGTTCCTACAAGTGTTATCAGAGCTCAGGAGGAAGAGTTCTTACCGTTTAGCTCGATTTTCGCTCAATATTCTGACTTCTACACCTTCTTTTCTTCATTCGGAAAGATTTATCGGTCGGAATCGTCTCAAAATCTCAGGGATTGTGCGCAACTACACAAAGACAAACCCTAGAAAGTTTCGGATCAAAATTCTAAGTTTAAGTGGGTCAACATTGAAGTTGAATTTGGATCGCTCGATCGAACAGGTTCTGGATCGCTTATTTGGACAAGTTGTAAACCGCTCGATCGGACATCACTTGAACCGCTCGAACGGACAATTCTTGGTCCGCTTGTTCGAACATCCTCTGGTCCGCTCAAAGGATTTTCATTGGATCGCTTTTAGTGACATCTCCTGGTTCGCTCGAACAGACTCTGTCTGGACCGCTTATTCGTCAAATTCATTGGACCACTTATTTGGTTTTTGTCTGATTCGCTCCAAAGGTTGTGTCTGGTCCGCTTTTGCATCCGATTGTTGTTCTGATCCGTTGTTAGTCAACAAACACGTATTGGGATTTTGTGAAAAATGACGATGGTTTTTGATGAACAAGAGAACAATAAGCTTGAAGATTTTAATAATTGGTATATGAGAAATATGGATACCGATTATAGAAATGTGAGTTCGGATATTTGGATTAAGAGTTTTGAACTTTTCATATGTCAAAAGGATGAAACATTGAAAGAGATAGAAAAACGGTTTAAAATTTTAACGGACAATATGTGGTGTAGGGGTATTAAGCTGTCAAATGATGAATATCTATCAAAATTGACAACTGCATTACCTGCTAAATGGGATGAGTTTATGGTTGAGCTAAAACAGAGAGATTTCTTTCCAGGGCTTTTTCCATATCAGTTCTTTAATGAAGTTAGAGCAGAGTTTTATAAAGAAGAAAAGAAAAGGAGGGATTTTTTGGCTAAGATGGAAAATAAGTTGGATAAATTGGAGCTGGATGTACTCATTGAAGTTGATAGAAGAATTTGTGGTTTTCTTGCAACAAAGAGTACTCTGAAATATGATATCAAAAGGAAATGTTATATTGATGATAATATGAATCCTTTTGAGTTTGTTAAACTCTTTCGTGCAGGAACAGACAGGATGGAAACGAAGGATGCTCCAAAAGATGAGGAATCTGTAGAGTGTGGATCTTCAAGTTCTGCATCAGAATTCTCAAAATGTGACAGCTTCAAGACTGATAATGACAAACTTGTCAAAGATGCGGAAAGTTTGGCATTGGAGATCAAGAAGTTGAAAGATGAGAAGCAGACTGATGATAATCAGATTCTTATTCTGAAAGAAAATTGTGAGAAGTTGAAAGCTGAGAATGACAAACTGTTAAGTAATTTGAACAGTTTGACATTTGAAAACAAGAAGTTGAAAGAAAAAGAAAAGGTTTTTGAAGAGAAAATTAAGGATTTTGAAATTGAAAAATCAAAAAGTGAAAAAGAATTTCAAAATCAACTGAAAATTCTTGAAGATGGGAGAAAGGTTTTAAGCCAAAACAACATTGAAAAGCAAAAATTGATCAATTCACATCTTCAAAAAATTATAAATTTAGAGAAAGAATGTGAAAGTGCTCGAAAGAAAATCAAAGAGTTAGAAAAAGAGTTCGAAAGCAAAAAGAAATCGTCAGAAGATGAGGATTTCTGGATTAAGCTGGAAAACAAAAACTTGAAAGCAAATGAATCAAAATTCCAAGAACAGATAAAAATGTTGGAAAATGAAAAGTCTGTTCTTGAAAATTTGAAACATGAGAATGAAAATTCAATCAAGTCTCATCTTGAAAGAATATCTCAGCTTGAAAACGAAGCTAAGAGTTTAAGAAACAAGATTGATGAACTTGAAAAGAAATTGATAGGTTTTGTGACTTCATCAGACAGTTTGAAGTTTCCCTGTCCAAAACCAATCAATTCAGTTCCAATAAGTGACGATGTCACAAACTTTGACTCTGTCAAAGTTAAAGATTGTGGTGAAAAATCTGATGATAAAAAAGAAAAATTTCAGAAAACTGTTCTGCAATCAACTGAAAAGGGTGAATGCTCGAAGCAAAAACCTTTGAAGAAGAGAGCAGAACAGAAACAAAAAACTAAAAATGAGAAAATTGTTC
This sequence comes from Helianthus annuus, assembly GCF_002127325.2. Classification (NCBI taxonomy): domain Eukaryota; kingdom Viridiplantae; phylum Streptophyta; class Magnoliopsida; order Asterales; family Asteraceae; genus Helianthus; species Helianthus annuus. The sequence continues at coordinate 124,872,943 of NC_035436.2, forward strand.
AAAAAGATAATAAAAGCTCATCAGATCGATCATCCAATCAAAATGAAAAATTATAAAAAATAAAAAATGAAACTTCAAAAAATGTTGGCAATAAGTGGTGTAGGTTGAACCACAGTGCTCAAAAGCCAAATCCAGCAAACTTGAGGAAAGAATATCACCAAGCCAAACAATGCTTTGATCTGAGCGTTTGGACTCAAAATGGTGATTGGTACGATAACAGAGTGTGTGACAGCTGCGGTTATCACGGATACATTGCTGTTAACTGCCAGTATTGGAGTTATGAGACCAGGAGGTGCTTTAACTGCAACATCAAAGGTCACGTTGCCCGAGATTGCCCAAGGAAATCAAGTGGAAGATTGAGGGTTAATTCTCAGAAAGTGGCAAAGATTCCAGTCAAAGTCAAGCCCCAGGAACAGAAGGTTCTGAAACCTAAAGTTCAAGAACAGTCAATTCAAGAAAAGAAAGTTAAACTTTCACAGGGGCAGAAAGACAGACTGAGGAAGAAAAGAAAGAAAGCAAGAGAATATCTAGAGAAGATATTGTCCTCGGGTTCACCGGACAGAAAGAATAAAAGTTCTGATGAATCGACTCCCTCAATTGCAAAGTCAAGCAAGACAGATTCATCAGATACAAATCTGAGGACTAAAGAGGAAGAGAAAAAGAAGAAATTGGTCAGCGATGAATCTGACAGATCAAAGTCAGACAAGCCACCTGCAGGCAATGATTCTGGTTCGTTAAAACTAGAGGAGCAATTGGTTGAGGTAAAAAAGGAGAATTCAGGTTTAACAATGGAGGATGAAAATTTTCCACCATTGTTGAACAAGAATTCGAAATCACCCAAGGATCGTCAGGCTTGGGTGAATCTGTTTAAATGAAAACCTGACTTGCCGGAGATCCCAAGATGGTATTGTGGATCATGAATCGGCATCCTTCTAAATCTGTGTTTGAGGTTTTTGCAGGACTTGCCGGAACTCCCAGGTTTGTAAGCGAGGAGTAGGAATCGGCACTTTGAAAATTCAACCAAACGATGGTAATTGGTTGAAAAACAGGTTTGAAAGTTTTTAGTTGTAGAATGGTGTTGATCTTACAAGTGGTTAAATCAAGGTCATTGAATTGGACTTGATTTAATTATCATTCAAGAATTGGGTAAACAAAGTGATGATTTGAACCCCAATTTTACAAAAGGTAAAACAACTAAACTTATTTTCCGGAAAATCATTCTGATTAAAACAAACTTAAGTGTTTTGAAATCATTATGGGTAAATAGTTTGTTGTGAGGGGGAGTTCAGATTGTTTAAGCCAAACGGATGGAGAATTGAAGTGTTTCGATATCAGTTGTCATGTTTTTGTACAGTTTGTTTCAAATTTTCCCAGAAAATCAAAATTGAAACATATTTTGATTTTAGGGGGAGAAAAATTTAAAAAAAAAATCAGAAAATTTGAAAATGACAAAAACATTGAAAAATTAAAACTGAGTTGTGTTGCAAAATAAGAGGAAATGATAGTAAATCAGTGGACTATCACAGCACGCTAAAGAAATGTAATGTCAAATGTGATAAACGGTCTCACTGATGATGTGACAATAGGTTTTCGTACATTTAGTAGATTTATTCGGGATATAAACTTAAAATCTCAAACTTGTGAAATTCGTGGGGAACACTATTTGGATATATAGGTAACCCCTGAAATCTCGTTTGAAAGGTCTCGTATTCTGATATACTAGGTGTTTATACTCTATGGTGTCTGGGGTATTATTCCGGAACTTCTGCTGAACGGTAGTTCTGACCTAGTCCTTGGCTAATACTTTCCGCAAAATGCTTGAAACATAGCATAAAACCCTCAGTTGATTAGACAATAAAATTGATAATCATCTGTTGTAGCTGAAAAGATCCTCTAAAGGGGACACACTGCTAAGTCGAAGCTTGTCACACCCCCAGAATCCGCCTGCGGAGTATCACCGCTTGGGAGCGTGACTGACCAGGATCAAGCCACCAATCATATTGAACATGTAATTAATATTAAGTAAAATAAATGTAAACCATCCATCCAATACGATAGGTGTTCAAAACATAACCATAGTTTCAAAGTGTAGCGGAAGCATAGTAAATAATCCAACAATAGTTAATAGTTTTAAATGTCATAATAGTTCAACGTAGAAACCACGATCCTTGTCCACAACGACCCGCTTCTCCAGTGCAAGCTCCAAGTACCTAACGATCTGCAAGGCATGTAACAGAATGATCAACAAACTAGTTGAGCGAGTTCACAGTAAGTAAATGCGTAACAGTAAGTAACGGGTGGCTCTACAGGGCCAATAGTAAGTTATACAGGTGGGGGCTTCCCATGTTATGTGACCTCTAGACTATTCGTATCAACTACTCGTATCATCCCTGTTCTTCATCCGAGAACAGTAGCGCGTATGGGGTGTACGTAGGTTTTACGTACGTATCCTTCACAACCGAGGATAGGAGACGCGGGGGTGTACGTGGGTTTCACGTACGTATCCTTTGTACCGAGGATAAAAGTAAGTAATGCGTACACGTAGGTTTTACGTGCGTGCCTGACATCCGAGGCAGTAATTGGCATATGACCACGTAGGTGTTATCCTAACCTACGGAACCGTCCTGACATCCGAGGACCATGATAGGTGATAGTCTAGGAAAAGCATATATACGTTCTTAGTCAATGGTAACCTTTATCCCATTCCCACGACCCGGGAATCCCATGCCTTAGTAGGAGTGTGAACTCACCTTGGTTTGCTCGGTATGTTACAGAAATACACGCTTACAAATAATCAGTCACGACCTATAATACGCACGTATATATATATAATCAGTTTTGTTCGTAAAGTCCAACACATAGTGCTTGGCAGTTAACGTCATGTATCACGTAAGCAATTAATCAATATCATGTAATTCATGTTTCACACAAATGTCCATCACAGTTTGTATTAACGTGGTCGTTCATTAACATACTTGAGAGGGTTAGCAGTCTTAACGAGGTTAGCCATTTAACAGGATTTGTATGCCTAACAAGAATAACAAACCAACACTATAAATTAACTAACATAATTAACTAACAGGGTTAACAAAAGTTACTCACTTATCAGAGTGTCATACATGAGGTTAACTGAGTTAATAAACTTAACTCAGTTAATAAGCTAAACATGGTTGCATACTTAACAAATTTAATAGGCTAATTTAGTTAACATAATAGCAGATCTAATACACAAGTTGCGGACTATTAACCAAGTACTAACTTATGCGTGAAACATGATCAGGGGCTAACTAATTATACCATCGGCCCAACTACACACTTATGCGGCCTTTAATATAAATTTATTAGCTCACTTATGTTTTTCATATAATTTGTTAACATAGATCATGCAACCATATAAAATACCCGACATACATGCAGGTTAGTTGTTTAAAGCACTCAAAGATTACTGGACCGATTGTTTTGGTGGGCGGCATACATGACGATTCGTCGGTGTATATTATGTCACGTCAAAAATCATCACATCACCCATATTACTTCTAGACATAATCCGGTTGGCCTCTTAAGGTGGGCCGCTAAAGTCAGCCAATGACCTCTCTTGGGCCGCCCATACTACCCAATTGGAAGTCACCAAAAGCCGCCCACTACTACCAATAACTAGAATTACATATATTATTGTTTAATGAAATCTATGCACATGAAACACTTATAACCGCCCAAAACAAATAATACCATTGCCTGCGCCTACATCAAATCAAAACATGGTGGCCAACATGTGCAGAACACCTCAAGACCTCATTGGACCTCTTAGTTTAGTACCCTTAGACTTTCAAATAACAACACTATTGAACCACATGGAACCATCATGGCCGCCATTTTTTATAAATCGGATCCCTAAATATATTGACCAAACCCCACAGCCAATGACTTATGTTTGCCGCCCAACCCACTAAACAAATCATCTCCCACATGCAAATACAAAAAAAAAATAAAATAAAACATGTTGGCTGTAAAGCACTGCACATAAGGCATTTAATGTATTTGATATTGTTAGCCCTTAATTTCGATTGGACCCCTTGACCTAGCCGCCATTTTCCCCCAATCATACAATCTCATGGGATTTCCTATTCACACATCATAACTAGCAATCGGTTCATCATCATAATCCAATCATATGGCCTCATCGTAGTATAGCATTTATATAAATTCACAAACAAACAAGATCAAATGGCCGAGATTCAACATAAATAAGAATTCACTTACCACAATCTTGATCAACTGGGATGATGCTTCGAGGGGGGGGGGGGGGGAAGGGGGTCTGCCGTCGCAAAAGAGGAATGGGGTGATGGTTGTTAGGGTTTGTAATGTTACAACTAATCTTATACAACCTTCACGTAAACAAATAGTTGGAAAAAGGCTAGGATTGGTTCGGGCCTAACACTCATGGGTCGATTTAATGTGAGAGGGAGTGTGAGAGGGTGCGGCCTTAGGCCCAAGTGGGTGGCTCGAGTTTGAGGTAGATGCGGTCCATTAGTGTTGCACATAAACATAAAACATCTAACAATTTCGGTTCCTACATTTCATATCCACCAAATATGACATGCATTAAATCATGTGTATACATTATACACAATTAAAATCAAGTAATTATATAAGCAAGTTCATTTAGTACACACACGTCGAGCATCGAAGAAACTAGAGAAGTATTGAAAACACGGGTTGTCACATTATCCCCAACTTGAAAGAAATTTCGTCCCGAAATTTGGTACGCACTCACTGAGGAAGCTAGGTAAGCTGTATCGTTTACTGGTTTTCCTGGGGTGTCACATCATCCCCCCGTTGATTTGGAATTTCGTCCCGAAATTCAGTAGTAGTAGCTTCAGCCTCAGTAGTGGTTGCATTGGTTTCGAATAACTGGGGTACTTTTCTGTCATCTGATCTTCGCGTTCCCAGGTGTACTCTGGGCCACGTCGGGAGTTCCAACGAACTCGAACAAGAGGGATTCTCTTGTGTTTGAGGACCTTAACATCCCGGTCCGTGATTTCAACTGGTTCCTCGACGAACTGCAACCGCTCATCGATAGTGCCGCGAAGCGTAGGCAATAACTTTATCCCGCTGCATCAATACACAACCAAGCCCCTGTATCGATGCGTCACAATAAACCACGAAGTCATCCGTGCCCTCTGGCAATGAGAGAATAGGTGCGCTGCAAAGCCTATCCTTTAAGTACTGAAAAGCGGTCTCTTGCGAATCTCCTCAACGGTAGGTGACACCTTTCTGTGTCAGCATAGTAAGCAGCTGCGCGATCTTCGAAAAGTCTTTAATGAATCGTCTGTAATACCCCGCCAAACCCATGAATTGGCGTATTTCCGTCGGTGTACGCGGTGCAAGCCAGTTTCTGATCGAATCCACCTTGGATGGGTCGACATGGATCGCATCCCTGTTCACTACATGGTCTAAGGAGTGGACTTCACGTAGCCAGAAGTCGCATTTAGAAAACTTTGCGTACAATTGCTCCTTTCGAAGGAGTTCCAAGATAAGACGTAAGTGCTGCTCGCGCTCCTCCTGACCCTTGGAGTAGATCTGAATGCCGTCGATGAAGACAATGACAAATTTGTCCAGGTAGGGTTTGCACACCCTGTTTGTAAGGTCCATAAATACGGCAGGTGTGCTCAATAATATCAAACCATCCAGCATACCAAACATAAAATATACAGGTAAAATAATTCATAAAACCCAACATGATTAATGTTCAAACCAAACTTTGTTTGAGTAGCGTAAACATAATAATGAAAACCCAAGACAAGTTATAAGTTCAATTAGCGTTCATTGCGTCTCCTCCTCCTAACACGAAAACTCGACCTCTTGCCTCGTTGCCATTGATGTTGTTGTTTCCCCCGTTGTTGGTGTTATTGTTCCCGTTGCCCTGATTGTTGTTGTTGTTGTTCTGGTTCCTGTTTAGCTGTGGGCAGTGTCTCTTGATGTGACCTTCAGCACCACAATTATAGCACCCCTTGTTGCCCTGTTGCTGATTCTGCTGTGCCGGTGGCTGCTGCTGATCCTGATTCGCAGGACGAGGGCTTCTACAGTCTTTGGCCTCGTGACCCATCTTGAGGCATCTTTGACAACGGCCCTTATTACACTGGTCACTGTGATGCTTGTTGCAGGTGTTACACTTTGGGAGATTTCCTCGATACCCTCCCTGTCTGTGGCTGCCTGAGGAGTGCTGACTTGGACTCTGGTAACTGTCTGTCTTTCGCTGTTGAGCTTGCGACTGCACTGAAGCTGATCCCTTGCTAGAATCCCCATCCCATTTTCTCTTACTTTCACTGGGAGTAGCAAGTGTAGTAGAAGCAGTAGCGGTAGCAGTAGCACTGATACGCTTAGGCAGTTTATTCTGATCCACTGCCTGATCGGTGATGCGATGAGCGAGACGCTGGATTTCCTGGATGTTGTCGAGGTTAGCCGAGGTAACGTGGCTCTGTATTTCTGGTGCCAAACCTTTGAGATACAACTCAATTCGCTTGTATGGAGGGTCCACCATAGTTGGACACAGCACGGCCAGCTCATTTGATCTCTTGGTGTAAGCTTCGATCTCTGAACCCACCATTTTCAAGTTATACAACTCGTCCTCCAACTTGTGAATGTCTTCTCTAGTGCAGTATTCCCTCTTGATCAGTTCTTTGAAATCATTCCAGGGTGTGGCGTTAGCAACTGCCAACCCTAAGATCTGTACTTGCGCGTTCCACCAAGTCAACGCGATTCCTTCCAAAGTGCCAGTGGCGTACTTGACCTTGCGAGCCTCAGGGCACTCGCACATCTCGAATACCGACTCTAGCTTTTCGAACCAATGGAGGAGTCCAACTGCTCCCTCCGTGCCACTGAACGTGTTAGGACGACAATCCATGAAATTCTTGAAGGTGCACACAGGTTGTTGCTGAGCGGGTTGACCTATTGTGTACGAATAGGGCAAAGTTAAATACGAGCGTTAATGTAGGATCTAAAGATCCTAGTGTCTATACTGCAGGGTATACTACCTGCTTGAGCGGCTGCTACTGCCGCAGCAATGAGAGCCTCTAGCTGGGCTTGAGTCATGTTAATTCGTGCGGCCATTGATCTTCACATCAAAGGCAACATAAGTGAGAAAGGTTCGCGAATAGTGCGATGACAGAAGAGTGTAAGCACATAAGTATTCTCATGCAATAACAAGTTGTGAGCAAAGTAATGTAAGCATACTACGAGCAAAGTTCTATGTAAATTCTAGCATGTAGGCAATAAACATAAACCTTATTACCTAGGAAGTTGAGTCTTGCACGTGGAGCGAAGCGTCGTTGTGGATCGTTGAGAGCACTGTTCTGGTTATAGTCTGGTTTTAATAAAAACGTTTTCCCATATTAAAACCAAGTTCTCTATAACCAATGGCTCTGATACCAATCTGTCACACCCCCAGAATCCGCCTGCGGAGTATCACCGCTTGGGAGCGTGACTGACCAGGATCAAGCCACCAATCATATTGAACATGTAATTAATATTAAGTAAAATAAATGTAAACCATCCATCCAATACGATAGGTGTTCAAAACATAACCATAGTTTCAAAGTGTAGCGGAAGCATAGTAAATAATCCAACAATAGTTAATAGTTTTAAATGTCATAATAGTTCAACGTAGAAACCACGATCCTTGTCCACAACGACCCGCTTCTCCAGTGCAAGCTCCAAGTACCTAACGATCTGCAAGGCATGTAACAGAATGATCAACAAACTAGTTGAGCGAGTTCACAGTAAGTAAATGCGTAACAGTAAGTAACGGGTGGCTCTACAGGGCCAATAGTAAGTTATACAGGTGGGGGCTTCCCATGTTATGTGACCACTAGACTATTCGTATCAACTACTCGTATCATCCCTGATCTTCATCCGAGAACAGTAGCGCGTATGGGGTGTACGTAGGTTTTACGTACGTATCCTTCACAACCGAGGATAGGAGACGCGGGGGTGTACGTGGGTTTCACGTACGTATCCTTTGTACCGAGGATAGAAGTAAGTAATGCGTACACGTAGGTTTTACGTGCGTGCCTGACATCCGAGGCAGTAATTGGCATATGACCACGTAGGTGTTATCCTAACCTACGGAACCGTCCTGACATCCGAGGACCATGATAGGTGATAGTCTAGGAAAAGCATATATACGTTCTTAGTCAATGGTAACCTTTATCCCATTCCCACGACCCGGGAATCCCATGCCTTAGTAGGAGTGTGAACTCACCTTGGTTTGCTCGGTATGTTACAGAAATACACGCTTACAAATAATCAGTCACGACCTATAATACGCACGTATATATATATAATCAGTTTTGTTCGTAAAGTCCAACACATAGTGCTTGGCAGTTAACGTCATGTATCACGTAAGCAATTAATCAATATCATGTAATTCATGTTTCACACAAATGTCCATCACAGTTTGTATTAACGTGGTCGTTCATTAACATACTTGAGAGGGTTAGCAGTCTTAACGAGGTTAGCCATTTAACAGGATTTGTATGCCTAACAAGAATAACAAACCAACACTATAAATTAACTAACATAATTAACTAACAGGGTTAACAAAAGTTACTCACTTATCAGAGTGTCATACATGAGGTTAACTGAGTTAATAAACTTAACTCAGTTAATAAGCTAAACATGGTTGCATACTTAACAAATTTAATAGGCTAATTTAGTTAACATAATAGCAGATCTAATACACAAGTTGCGGACTATTAACCAAGTACTAACTTATGCGTGAAACATGATCAGGGGCTAACTAATTATACCATCGGCCCAACTACACACTTATGCGGCCTTTAATATAAATTTATTAGCTCACTTATGTTTTTCATATAATTTGTTAACATAGATCATGCAACCATATAAAATACCCGACATACATGCAGGTTAGTTGTTTAAAGCACTCAAAGATTACTGGACCGATTGTTTTGGTGGGCGGCATACATGACGATTCGTCGGTGTATATTATGTCACGTCAAAAATCATCACATCACCCATATTACTTCTAGACATAATCCGGTTGGCCTCTTAAGGTGGGCCGCTAAAGTCAGCCAATGACCTCTCTTGGGCCGCCCATACTACCCAATTGGAAGTCACCAAAAGCCGCCCACTACTACCAATAACTAGAATTACATATATTATTGTTTAATGAAATCTATGCACATGAAACACTTATAACCGCCCAAAACAAATAATACCATTGCCTGCGCCTACATCAAATCAAAACATGGTGGCCAACATGTGCAGAACACCTCAAGACCTCATTGGACCTCTTAGTTTAGTACCCTTAGACTTTCAAATAACAACACTATTGAACCACATGGAACCATCATGGCCGCCATTTTTTATAAATCGGATCCCTAAATATATTGACCAAACCCCACAGCCAATGACTTATGTTTGCCGCCCAACCCACTAAACAAATCATCTCCCACATGCAAATACAAAAAAAAAAAATAAAACATGTTGGCTGTAAAGCACTGCACATAAGGCATTTAATGTATTTGATATTGTTAGCCCTTAATTTCGATTGGACCCCTTGACCTAGCCGCCATTTTCCCCCAATCATACAATCTCATGGGATTTCCTATTCACACATCATAACTAGCAATCGGTTCATCATCATAATCCAATCATATGGCCTCATCGTAGTATAGAATTTATATAAAATTCACAAACAAACAAGATCAAATGGCCGAGATTCAACATAAATAAGAATTCACTTACCACAATCTTGATCAACTGGGATGATGCTTCGAGGGGGGGGGAAGGGGGTCTGCCGTCGCAAAAGAGGAATGGGGTGATGGTTGTTAGGGTTTGTAATGTTACAACTAATCTTATACAACCTTCACGTAAACAAATAGTTGGAAAAAGGCTAGGATTGGTTCGGGCCTAACACTCATGGGTCGATTTAATGTGAGAGGGAGTGTGAGAGGGTGCGGCCTTAGGCCCAAGTGGGTGGCTCGAGTTTGAGGTAGATGCGGTCCATTAGTGTTGCACATAAACATAAAACATCTAACAATTTCGGTTCCTACATTTCATATCCACCAAATATGACATGCATTAAATCATGTATATACATTATACACAATTAAAATCAAGTAATTATATAAGCAAGTTCATTTAGTACACACACGTCGAGCATCGAAGAAACTAGAGAAGTATTGAAAACACGGGTTGTCACAAAGCTGATATCTCTCTGCTGAACGGAAGTTCTGACCTGAGATCCCTCAGTTCTCGCATCTTTCCCCTAATTTATGTACAGACATCATTGTAGTATTCATACCTGTAAGACTGAATATTGGGATTCTAGATACGGGAGTATATTCAAGAGGTGGGACACATGAATTGAACTAAGTTCATAAAACATCTAAAAAGTATCCTGAATAGATTGAAAATTGTATGAAAATTTAAGAGGACAATTATATCGTCAATCTACGTGAATCGTTTAGAACTTAAAACGATTAGAAGCTTAATGGTGCTTGTGACGTGTCTCAAAAACTGATATGATCCTCTTGCACAAACTCACAAAAATATGTTTGTTCTGCGTTTAAATTCTTGTCTGTACATTTACATTTCATATTTTGAAAAATCCAAAAAGATTTTTGACAACTGATGTTGAAGAGCTGATTTTCAAAATCTCAAAGGCTAAACTTGATGATCTGACAGGTTGGTTAAGTGGTTTGAAATGTTTAAAATGATTCATTAGGTTGAAACAGAAATTGGAATGTTTCAAATTTGTGATCAGTGTTTAATTGTAAAAAATATCAAATGATTAGTTGATTCATTAAGTTGAATCACAATTGTGTTGTATTGTGATAGTGAAGGGGTATGGTCCCAGATCTCGCGTCAGCATCGACCGCGAGTGACCATTACCCTTATCAAAACCCCCACTAGCTAACAACCTACTTGTGCCCATGCGAGAACGCGTCGGCACAAGGGTTGAATCCAATCTATCTAGTAACGAAGGAGGACTTGCATGGAACATAAGAACGGTAGAGTGATGCAACACAGCATCACATCTGGTGTACGAAAACGGAAGTATTCACAGCGATGCGGCATCGCACCGCATCCAGTGAACACTTCTATCAATACAAGAAAGCCTTACCTCAGGCATAGAAGAAGATGAACGTAACGGTGCGGCTGACACCGCACCATATGGGCATTTTCGTCACGACAAGGGATGCAGGCAAATAGTCTCCGCGGACGACGATGCGACTAGCACCCCATCTGGCGTATTCCTTGGTCACAAGTAGGAGACGCGGTAACTTCAGATGTTACCGCACGTAGCGATGCGGCTTGCACCGCATCCTATGCACTCAACAAGTGGGACTGACACCACAGTGCAAGTGGCACCAATGGCAGTTACCTGTCAGAGCTACGTAAGCAATGGACTGACGTGGCGTAACCTCCACAACCCACAAGCCTGACACACCTGCAAAGGTGCAGCACGTCGTCAGTCCATCCATCATCATCCTCCTTCACTCCTCGGCTATAAATACGAACCCCAAACCAGGTTTGAGGTATCTCTTCACAACTCTCTCACTACTACTACTATCTTACTTTGCTTCCCAAGCAAACTACTGATTCTCACGCCGGAGAGTGGTAACAAGGAGCACCCCCCACCCCATCCTCCTTGTTACGAGTCACGGCTTGTTTCCTTGTGCAGGAGATCAACCACCGGTGATCCAGCCAGCGATCCTCGAGAGGAAGGGATTAACCCTTCTTGACGAGACCAGTGTGTTAACCCTGCCCGGTTAACCATTGTTTCATCATTGGCGCCCACCGCTACTCTTAGCATTTTCTAAACCATCCTTTTCCCTCTCTCACGATCATGACTGATCACCAAAACAACACTGCGGATAACCAAAATCCCCCAATCCCACCTCCGGTAGGGGTCAATGCCTCGACCTCCCAACCCGAACACATCGGCACGTCCACACAAAGGAGTCCCTCCTTTATGTTTGGACATGACTTATCACAGTTCGCATCTGTGATCCCACCAGGCATGACCGTTCATACCTGGTACGAGCAGCAGGCAGCCCTGCTGACAGCAGCATACAACCGCGCTTGTACGGAAGCGAATGTACGAGCTGGGCCTACCCCAGCACCGCACACCCCTGCTGAGCGTATTTTACAATACGACGGCAGGTTACATTCACGCCTAGCTTCAACAAGCCGACGTAATGACCGCGGATCGTCTTACTGTTCGGTCCACACCCTCAACGAGGACGATTCCTCATACGGGTCCCACACCAGAGGACCGGTGCACACCCGCCTTGGCCCCCATGGCGAGGACAGGAGGCGATCAACCTCCCGGCGCGGCCCAGGCATTCAGAGCCGATTGGGCCCGCAACCATACACCGAAGGGTACGGTCATACCGACCCTGACGATCATAGCTACCGCGGTGATTCGCATGACACTAGCAGCAGACCGGGAGGACGCAACTACGTTCCTCCCAGTCACCCCCGCAACACGTACCTCAGGGTGGCAAAGCGCCCTGCGAACGAGCCATACAGGCCAAAGGCAGCGGCCGAAAATTCCAAGTTCGGCACACGGATTGCCAACGCCCATGTCACCACGACAAAGTTCCCATTCAACGTTGGGAAATACAGTGGTTCGACCGACCCGGACGACCACATGAACATCTTCATGGGCGCGAGCATCAACGGCCAGTGGGATGAACCCACTTGGTGTAATTTTTTCCCCCAGACCCTTACGGGCCTGGCCAGGGCATGGTTCGATTCTTTGCCAGTGGGATCACTGGATTCATTCGAGGACTTGCGTACCAAGTTCCTCACCCATTTTAGCCAGCAGCGACGCCACGAACGTGATTCGTTGGACGTCATGAACATCTGGCGAAGGGACGACGAATCGCTCGAGGCATTCGTCGTCCGATATAATAAAGAGTGCCTGGAGATAGGTGACGTGGCAGACCAAATGGCACGAAACCACTTCATCCGGGCCGTTAAAGACAGAGAGATGATCATGACCATCTCTGGCAAGGAGGGCTTGCCCAAAAAATGGGAGGATGTCATGACCGCGGTCAAGACATACGCCCAAACACAGCGGTCACTCGAACCGCATGTGGCAAAGGCAAAGCCCCAAGCTGAAACGTCCCACCAAGGGTCCAAGCGTAACAATAAACGTAACCGGGACGCTGGAAATCGTGATATTTCCAAACCGTACTTCCCGCGAACCAACACGTTCGACCCAAGGAACTACAACCCCGCCCGAGACAGTCGGGCGTCAAAAAAAGATTCTCGGGACCGCAACTGGACCGAGATCACCATGTCGCCAAGTGAGGTCCTCCTTGCGGACCCACAGTTCTTGCGACCGGCCCAACCGATGAAGTCCAAGAAAAATCAGGACCTCACACTCTACTGTGAGTATCACAAGGACTCGGGCCACACCACCAACAACTGCATCAGTATCCGGCTGGAGATTGAGCGGGCCTTAAAGGAGGGGAAACTGCAACACCTTTTGCCAGGTGGGCAAAAACCCACCAAGCGCATTACCCCTCATGGCGAAGGTACCTCCTCCGGGAAGAGAACCATGCACGTGGCTTCCACCCACATGATCCACGGAGGCAAGGGCAGGCCGCGCAAAGCGGCGAGAAGGCCGGAATGCGACTGGAAAGACGAGCAAGTCGTCTTTCCAAAAGTCCGAGGCGGACCGCGCGATAGGCGCGCCGTCGTCATTTCAGGCCAACTGGCACACTACTGCACCGAGCGTCTATTCATCGACCCGGGCAGTACATCTGATATAATCTACGAACAATGCTTCAACCAGTTCGACCAGGAGGACAAAGATCGGTTGCAAGCAGTAGATTACCCGTTAACCGGGTTCGCAGGGGAAACTGTCTTTCCCCTGGGCCAGATTACTTTTCCTGTGCGTCTTTCTAGCGGAAATCGCACAAGAACAGAAGAGGTAAACTTCATGGTTTTACCTCACACCTCCAGATATGACGTACTCCTCGGGAGAGAATCCCAAGGAGATTTCAATATGATTACATCCGTCCCCCACTCTGCGGTTGGTTTCCCAACCGAATCGGGGGTCACGATAATCTATGCCCGCAGGGACGTCATGATGTCGGATGAAGTACGTCCGACCAAGGTCGCAAGGCCCACTCCCAACGACCAACCAGAAAAATGGGTTCTCAACGCGAGATACCCAGAACAAAAGGTCACATTGGGTCACGCCTTATCCCCGACCACCAAAGCGCAACTGAAGCAGCTTCTCTTCAGGAACCAAGACATCTTCGCGTGGACACCCGCAGACATGACCGGGGTCCCACGTGATATTGCGCAACATCACTTGAATACCTTGCCAGGTATTAAGCCAGTGATCCAAGGCCAACGCCACCTTGGGTCAGCTAAAAATCAGGCGATGCAAGAGCAGATCGAAGAACTGCTCTCCGCAGGCATCCTGCGGGAAGTCAAATACCAGACTTGGTTATCCAACCCAGTCATGGTAGAGAAACCTTCCGGGGGCTGGCGCATGTGCGTCGATTACAAAGACCTTAACAAAGCCTGCCCCAAGGATTGTTACGCGCTTCCAGAAATCGACGAAAAAGTCGATAATCTCGCACCATTCAGGTGGAAGTGTTTCCTCGATTGCTACAAAGGGTACCATCAAGTACAAATGGCAATCGAGGATGAAGACAAAACGGCATTCCGGACTCCCACCGGAAATTACTGTTATACAAAGATGCCGTTTGGGTTGCGCAACGCGGGCTCAACCTACCAAAAGTTGATGAACGACACTTTCCGCGGGCAAATAAGCAAAAGTGTCGAAATCTACATGGACGACCTGGTCGTCATGAGCATGGAAGAGGATACCATGCTCACGGACATCGAAAGAACATTCCAAACTCTGCGAAGCGTTAACATAAAGCTCAATCAAGGGAAATGCTCGTTTGGAATGGAAGAAGGCAAATTCCTTGGGTTCATCGTGACTAAAGATGGATTCAAGGTGAACCCGGAGAAAGTCCAGGCGATCGAGCGCATGCCATCGTCTTCATCGATGAAGGATATGCAACGGCTAGCCGGCAGGCTAGCGGCACTCAACAGATTCTTAGCCAACCATGCAGCTAAGTCTTATCCGTTCATCAAGACCCTTCGGAGCTGTTCAAAGAAAGAACAATTCCAGTGGACCGCAGAGGCTGAACAAGCCTTCTGGGAAATGAAGGAGTGTTTGATACAACTCCCAACTCTAACCGCACCACGCAAGGATGAGCCACTCATATTATACCTATCCGCCGCGGATAACGCGGTGGGTGCGGTATTGATAGTGGAGCGAAAGGGGGTTCAAACACCCATCTATTACATCAGCAAGATGCTCAACGACCCAGAGACGAGATACTCCATAATGGAAAAATTGGTGCTCGCAATAGTACACGCTTCAAGACGGTTACGACGCTACTTCGTCAACCACGTCATCACAGTGCTAACCAATTACAGAATCGGGTCGATCTTATCCAAACCCGACATCTCTGGGAGATTAGCAAAATGGGCAATCGAGCTGGGCGCGCACACGATACATTATAAACCGCGCCCCGCGATTAAAGGCCAGATCTTAGCTGATTTCGCCGCCGAAGTACCGGTGAATCGCGTCCAAGAATGCGAAGAAGCACAAACTCCGGCACCAACGCCATCCTCCTTAGAGACATGGGCACTATTCACAGATGGTGCCTCCAACGAGGAAGGCGCGGGTGCAGGTCTGTGACTCGTCAGCCCTGACGGCCAAGAGCTTACATATGCAATCCGCCTCGAATTCAAAAGCACAAATAACGAGGCAGAATATGAAGCCCTGTTAGCGGGACTACGTTTAGCAGTCAAAATCGGCGTGCAACATCTGGAAGCACACGTCGACTCATTGTTAGTGGCAGGCCAAATACGCGGCGACTATGCCGCAAAAGGGGATATCATGATCCTCTACCTCGAGCAAGCCCTGCAACTAATATCCAAATTCGCGTCGTTCAATATCCGCCATATTAATCGAAGCGAAAACAAGTCCGCAGATGCACTATCAAAACTTGCATCTACCAGCTTCCAACACTTGGCAAAGGAGATACGCATCGAAATTCTGCAAAATCCTTTTGTACCCCTGCGCCAAGTCAACGTCATTCAATACGGTTCAACATCATGGATGACACCTATTATCGCATATCTACAATCAGGTGTGACTCCCGAAAGCAAATCAGAGGCACGCAAGCTACAATACAAAGCGTGCCATTATCAAATGGGGGACGGTATCTTATACCGAAAGTCATACCTCGGGCCACTCCTGCGGTGTGTCAACCCGCAGGATGCCACATACCTCATCTGAGAGATACACGAGGGCATATGTGGCATACATGCCGGACCACGCATGGTAGTGGCCAAAATCATGAATGCCGGGTATTACTGGCCCGGCATGCACCTGGACGCCGTCAAAGAGTTGCGCAAATGCATTAACTATCAACGTCATGCTCCAAAAACCTTGCGGCCAAAGAACAACTTAGTCCCCGTCACAACCGTATGGCCCTTTCAGAAATGGGCAATTGACGTTGTGGGACCTTTCCCTGACGCTCCAGGTGCGGTCAAATTTATCATAGTAGCGGTCGATTACTTCACAAAATGGGTAGAAGCAAAACCGCTCGCCTCAACCACTTCTATGATAACAAGAAAGTTCATTTGGGAACACATCATCTGCCGTTTCGGTTTACCAATGTGCATTGTCACCGATAACCACACCAACTTCGCTGCCGACGAATTTCAGAAATGGCTAAAAGAACTACATATTGAGCACATATTCTCATCAGTCGCACACCCGCAAGGGAACGGCCAAGTTGAGAGTATCAATAAAAGCCTAGTCGAAGGGATCAAGGCGCGGTTGGGAACGGCCAGGTGTGGCTGGGTTGATGAACTCCCAAGTATCTTATGGGCTCACCAAACAAGCCCAAAAACAAGAAACGGGGAAACACCCTTCAGCCTAGTCTACGGTTCAGAAGCGGTGATCCCCGCGGAAGTAGGTCTCCCATCTCCTAGAATGTTGGCTATTGAAAAACTAGACAACAACACGGAACGCAGGATCGATTTGGACCTCTTGGAAGAAAGGCGCGAAAACGCTGCCATCAACGAGGCCAAATATAAATCTAAACTTGAAAAGTACTACAACACGCGCGTCCGCGTTTGTACTTTCAACCCAGGAGATTACGTCCTACATGACAATGAGGCATCTAATGCCGAGCGCCCAGGCAAACTTGCCCCCAAGTGGGAAGGACCCTACCTCATCAAAGAGGTCTTAGGGAAAGGCGCGTACAAATTGCAAACACTAGAAGGCGAACCTATCGCACGTACATGGAATGCACAACAGCTTCGACGCTGTTATATGTAAGCCATGTTCTTACATTCCTCTATGTAACCTATCGGGCCGCAGGCCATTTGCAAATAAATAAATAAGAAATTTTGTACATTATTGTTTGTTACTACTATTACAAATGCGTGTTCCACTTTGCGGTATCCCAAAAACAGATTGGCAAAATCTTCATTCGCGATACCCATACAAAGTGGTATCCACACACAAATATTGTAATAGGCCAGCAGAAGGCAAAAAGACTTGCATATTTATCCGGCCGGATAAACAAGTTTTTTGATAACACTTAACACAATTCCTGAGCCCAAAAAGGCAAACAATGGAATTGACGCGTACTCATACGACAAAGGTATGGAGTACACTCGACCCCATTCACAAATGGGTAGAGTCCCGGATATATGAGTTTTTACAAAGCTTACACAGTTCTAAAACCCTAACGCGGCAAATACCAGAATTGACGCGTACTCATACAACAAAAGTATGGAGTATACTTGACCCCGTTCATAAATGGGTAAAGTTACGCATACATACGTTCAGACATGCAAGAATTAAACACACTTGTACAAACTGAACAAAAAACTTTATATTCAAAAAATTCAAGCACCCACGGGATGCTTAATAGATTTACATAAAGTTCCTATTCAATACAAGAGGAAAACAAAAAGGAGGCACGCTAGCCAACCTAAATCCTATTTTGTGCCGCTGGTTCCCGCATCTCCTCCGGTACCACCAGCGGGAGCTTCCTCTTCCGCATCCGGATACAGCATCCGCAGTCGATCAACGTAGTCCGCAGTCTCCAAACAGTTGTCCAGTTCCTCTACACAGGCAAGGGACGTATCATAAAAGGAGACTTTGGCCGCGTTAAGAAGCGACTCGGTATCCACATCCCGAAAGCCGGATCGATCTTCGATATCACCGCCTATAGACATGACGTTCAGTTAGGAAATACAGCGGTTATAACCAGCTTTAAAACCAGCGTCACGAGCACGCTGCTTGACCAAGTCCAAGCCAGCCGCGGTCTCAGGGGCATCCATGATAGCCTCAACAACCTGCAATAAAAGATCATAAGTCTCGGATGATAATCCAAGCAAATATAAAGGCAACAAATACTTACACGCGCGATACCGTGAGTCCGCAACCACTCACGGTCAGCCTCCAACTGGTCAAAAGAGGACACCAAGGCATCCTTGGCCTCAACAGCGGCATCAGCCCGCTCCTCCGCAACAGACACGCGGGCAGTAAGGTCGGTAACCACGACCTCCCGGGTCTGAACCTCAGCCTGTCAAAAAACAGCAAACAGTTCACTCGATAAGCATTTTCAAAACAATGAAGGAAATATACAACAGAGGTAACGACACATACCTGAAGGCTGGCAACAACCTTATCCAAACGAACGCGCTCCGCATTTGCCTCTTCAAGAGCCTTAGAAGAACGGCTCTCCTTCTCTGCGGCCTCTTCAAGGGCCTTTGCAGCACGCGCCCCGGCTTCCTTGGCCTCCTCAAGCGCCTTTAGAGCCTCGGCCCTCGCCTGCTGCGCTTTAACCGCAATGGCCTCAGCTGCAGCTTTTTCCTGGCCCAAGGAAACGTTCGCTGCCTTGGCATTCGTTAACTCCTGCCGAGCACGAAACAGAGTGTCATTCTGCTTAGCCCAAGATTCGTTCCACTTCTTACGCTCATTGGACAACTTTTCGTTCCAACTCTTGCGTTCATCAGAAAGAAGTTTGGCAAGAGTACGCACCTGTTTCAGCTGAGCAGCGGCAGCCCACTCCGCGGTCTGTTTCTGCTTCTCAAAAGCAGCTCTATCCTTCTCAAGCTGCTCCGCACCCGCGCGGGCAGCCTTGACCAACTTCTCCGCCTCAGCCCGCATGCGAGCAGCTTCTTCCTCGCGGCGGACCAACACCTTATAATCTTCCAAAATGGCATTCGCCACAATTGAAGATCCTATCAACATTGTTGAGAGGTGGTTTATGCACAGCTCACGGGGTGCAGCACGGGCACGTTCCACTTCAAAAGGGGTGCCCAGACCACCCAAAATCTCCTTGCATGCAGAAGGGTCATTGGAAATATCATCCCCCTGCATAACAGTCCAGGGGGGTCGGTGATACACAGTACTGCGACCCTGGGTGTACGTACGGTAGTAATACTCCAATTCAGACTCCCCAGGCTGAATTGGAGGACCATCATAACCCGCGCCACCGGCAGACGAGCCGGCACCCTTCTCACCAGCAGGAGACTTCTGCGGCTCAGCATCGTGCTGCCGCGCTTCAGCGCCCGTTTTTTGCGGTTCGACATCAGAATGTTGCTTCCCAGTATCAGCAAACCGCACACTCAAATTATCTCCCTCATTGGGAGAGATCAGATTGTTGGACGAGTCAACGGTGTCAAATATCTGGGTCGCAGCATTCTCTGCGGTACCCTCCTTCCGCACGGATGACTCAGGCACCACCTTCACGAGAGGTGTCGACGGCACCTCCGTTGCACCCGCACCCGTGGCACGCGGGGGTGACTCCGGAGCATCAAAGATAGAAAAATCTTCATCTTGAGGCTCTGCAAAAACAAAGTCAAATAGCTGTCAAAACAAGTTATACATAACATTTCAGGCAAGCTATACAACACTTACCAACAGTAACCGCAGGTTTTTTCAATGTCGGAACAGTCCTCTTAGACTGCAGCCTCCGACGTTTCGGCCCACCAGCACCAGCAGCCGTCTCTTCTACTTGCCTTTTCCCCGCAGCTGTACCCAAACCCTCAAGGGTATCAGATACTATCACATAATCCAAGTTTCTACGAAAAGAAGAGTGAGAGATACCTGCTGCCTGCGGTACCAAATGAGGCACAACTGGGACCTCCGATATTTTCTTTTGGCGAAAGCGCACGCCTTTCACCGTCTGCCTCTTAGGCACACCCTTCGCATCAGGGTCCCCTAAGGCCCCAAGATCACCTGCATGAAAACCATGCACGACGTGAGTCCGTGCAACCCTTATTGTTATCACAAAGGTAAAGAATTCCTAAACATACCTTTACCCCGCGGCACCTCAACTGCCAATGCGGCTTCAGTAGGCACCCGGAAGTTATCGCGGATGATAACATTAAACTCCTCCTCCCCATCCGCACAAACAACTTTTTCCACCTGACCCTTGAAGTCCGGGACAAACATCCTCCATATAGGAGCCTCCTCTGATAACAATCGCACAAGTCAGTAACGCATATAAGGATAAGAAAGTTAAACCAATGAAAAGTACGTACCACCACTTTTCTCCCGCACCACGGGTTTCGATTTCTTGTTCCTCCGCATCAACATCATCCGCAACACCCACAACTGGGTGTTGGTCAACTTCACAGACTCAATAGTCTGCAACCGCGGAAACCACTCCACCGTCTTCACACTTGGGACCGCAATGGTCTCTGCGATGATCGTCTCGGTCACATTCCGAAACGTCATCCTTGCAACAATGGCAGCAGCCTTGATGTAAAAGAACTTCTTCTTCCACATCGTCATCCCCTTGGGAGGAGTCATCAGCTTGGGAGTACCATCTCGCTGACGGAAAGAAAAGAACCCCATGGACACCGTCATTTGATAAAACCGTCGGAAATCTCCAACGGTGGGCTCTATGCCAAGAGCACGAAAGGTGAACTCGAAATTTCGAATCCGAATCATACCAAACGGACTCATTTGAGAGATATGGACCTTGTACCACTCCAAAACCTCGACAACAAAAACGGTCAGAGGTAACCGGAGATTGCAGTCACTAAAAAAGTCGGACCACATGGTCACGTAACCGGCCGGAGCGTCGACACCGGTGTCACCTTCAGATGGGTAGAATGCCCCATATTCAGAGGGCATTTGAACGTCAAGCATTAGACGATCAAAGCTCTTCCTGGTCCACTTTAACGCCGGTAAACCACCACTGGCGGCTCCCTCTTCCTCCTCCTCCGCCGCCACCGGCGAAGATGGCTCTGGGTTTTCACCCTCCACATTGTGTGGATTTGATGGTTCAGCCATCAGAAAATACCAAAGATATGAAAGAACGTGAGTAGAAAAACTAAAAACCTCACCGGAACTTCAAGAGATATCGTCGGAGAAGACAAAGAACAAGGGTTCTCTCACCGGCAAATTTTTGAAATTTCGAAAAAGTGAGGGGAAACCACGAACGGTTTCCCCTTATATACCCATCGCAATTAATGCGGAGGGAGAAAACAAATCGTCACGTTCAAAAAGAGCGAATCGTATGACACCACGTGTCAAGCGCCGTTTTCGCTGACGGTTATCACGCGCGCGTGGCCGCCCACGCGCCTGACAAAAGAGACGTTTACACTCTTTGCTACAGTGCATTTAATGCCTCGGGCAGTGCAAACGTCCTTTCATTTCAGCACATGCCAGGAAGATCTCACCAACTTCCACCAACTCACACGTGAGATCAGCCACGTATGCAACAAAAAGCGACTACATTATCCAATTATAAGCGGCATGCGGTTTCTCTGGTATACCGCACCATAACCCATACCGCATGTCGTTTTTTGACATACCCCGAAAAATAGGTAAAAATATATATCTCTACACTATAAGGGGGTATAATACCTATCCGCACTACCCACGAGCACACGTGGAATATGCGGACATGACACACACGAGCCCGTTCAGGTGTGTCAGATGCTCAGAACAAGCGTTGTCCGTTGGACTGAACCGCATCTCAGACACAGGGGAACCGCATTGCCTTCATTCTCTTCAAGCTTCAAATCCCTCCTGTCCGGTTCACAACCGCAGAGGGTACATGAACACCTTCTTTAACAAAAGGAAGGAAGGGAATGTACGCGAACGCACATCAGCAACCCTGTCTCTTGAACCTTCAAGAGCTACATCCGAGCAACACACCCACTTCGAGCGAATGTGGTAATACAAAACCACAGACACTCACGAGGAGCTACGGACATAACCATAGCTTCCGCAGAGTGGTTGCTACGGAAGAGCCAAGCTCACTCCACATCACCGAGCAATGCTACTTCAAGGCAAACTCGGTATTGGAGCGGGAAGGTAAGTGACTCCAAAATGAACGCAGATAAGCGCTCTAAACGAGCCCTTGTCGAACAACAAGCGTCCGAACAGCGGTAACAAGTCTGCTTATGACTTTGTTTGCCCGCCTATGGGCCGCATAGAATAAACAATGGTGGGCATACCCTTGCCTATGACCATGTTTATTTACCCATAGTACAAACCTACATTGTTCGACCAAACATGGCCAACAATGACGCAACGAGGTAACCGCAAAGGATGTGCGGTTACTAGAGAGCTATGACGACGAACACGAAAACCCAACAAAAAAGGGATCGTCATCTCGTAACTAGATGCTGAACATAGAGCTTGAGCAAAGCACTTACAAGCATCCACTACTTTTGATCCCAATCTCAGAGATTGATCCAAAAGTTTTCTTTTCTTCTTCATGCACCAATTCAACAATTGGTTTGAAGCAAAGACCACCTTTCAGAGGTGGGAAACCTCTGCATACCTTCAAACCACCATCTCAGAGGTTGGTTCGAAGTTTGTGCAGCATTACTAACAAAGTCTCCAAGAGACCTTCGGCACAACAACAGGTGGCAAGCCACCTGGTGACATAAATCGGCTGAGAATTTCGCATCAGACGAGATTCCTTTACCGATACGGAAGAGGCGTCAGATAACCCTTCCAGACCTCCAGCTTGATTTACATACAGAAAAGACCACACATGGTCTAGGATCTTCTCCAGACTGCAAACTACCTTCCAAACACCATAGTCCAGTACTCCTCCCACATACAACCTGTATGTGGCAGCAACACTAGACTGGGGGGACTTGAAGGGGTATGGTCCCAGATCTCGCGTCAGCATCGACCGCGAGTGACCATTACCCTTATCAAAACCCCCACTAGCTAACAACCTACTTGTGCCCATGCGAGAACGCGTCAGCACAAGGGTTGAATCCAATCTATCTAGTAACGAAGGAGGACTTGCATGGAACATAAGAACGGTAGAGTGATGCAACACAGCATCACATCTGGTGTACGAAAACGGAAGTATTCACAGCGATGCGGCATCGCACCGCATCCAGTGAACACTTCTATCAATACAAGAAAGCCTTACCTCAGGCATAGAAGAAGATGAACGTAACGGTGCGGCTGACACCGCACCATATGGGCATTTTCGTCACGACAAGGGATGCAGGCAAATAGTCTCCGCGGACGACGATGCGGCTAGCACCCCATCTGGCGTATTCCTTGGTCACAAGTAGGAGACGCGGTAACTTCAGATGTTACCGCACGTAGCGATGCGGCTTGCACCACATCCTATGCACTCAACAAGTGGGACTGACACCACAGTGCAAGTGGCACCAATGACAGTTACCTGTCAGAGCTACGTAAGCAATGGACTGACGTGGCGTAACCTCCACAACCCACAAGCCTAACACACCTGCAAAGGTGCAGCACGTCGTCAGTCCATCCATCATCATCCTCCTTCACTCCTCGGCTATAAATACGAACCCCAAACCAGGTTTGAGGTATCTCTTCACAACTCTCTCACTACTACTACTATCTTACTTTGCTTCCCAAGCAAACTACTGATTCTCACGCAGGAGAGTGGTAACAAGGAGCACCCCCCACCCCATCCTCCTTGTTACGAGTCACGGCTTGTTTCCTTGTGCAGGAGATCAACCACCGGTGATCCAGCCAGCGATCCTCGAGAGGAAGGGATTAACCCTTCTGGACGAGACCAGTGTGTTAACCCTGCCCGGTTAACCATTATTTCATCAGATAGTGTGTCTGAGTCTTGCAGGTTTTTGATCCTGTTGCTACAGATAGCCAGGAGACACATCAGAACCAGAGAAGAGCTTAAACAGAGAAAGCCAGGAGTTGATTTCAATGGTGATAACGATTTCCAGACAGAGATTCCAGCATGATGATAGGGGGAGTCTGACGAAAGTTATAACCAGAGAAAGATCCAGGCATATATTTCCAGGGAGAAGTTCCTGTAGAAGATTTGATTCCAGGCAGAGTTCCTGAAGAAGACTGAACAAGATTGAAGAGCTGGGAATGATTGAAGACTCTCACTGAAGATTCCGTCAACATTCAAGGGGGAGTCTGTTGGTGCAGTTGTCTGTCGACTACATCTTCGTTCGAGTCTTAGGGTAGGGCAGATCGTATTGTGTACGTGTTTAGAGTATTAGGTCAGCTTTTATGGTCATTAGGTAGTTGGTCCGCTTATTTGTACAATGCTAGGATCGCTTATATGGACATGTCCATATAAGCGAACCAAGCTGGTCACATAAGCGACCCATGCTGGTCAAATAAGCGATCCATGGAGCCTATATATATGTGGGTCATTTGAGCGATCCGGGTGTGTGTTTTTCAAGGTGTAACGGCGAAGCCCTGCCCGTTTGTCTCCAAGAACTTGTAATTTGACAGTTAATCAATAAAGGAGACGTTAAGTAGTGAAATCAAGCTTTACAAAGATTAATTCAATGAATTCCGCCTCTGAATTAGTCTAAGCGCTCTTCTGAACGACTCGTCAGGTCGGAAAACATTCCTACAGAGGGCACAAGGAAAACCGTTGTCTTATGTTTCACAGCTTCCACCTCCATCAAACGTTGATGATTATGAATCAGAAATGGAGGATGATTATTACTCGAATGGATATGACCGGGACGAGGATGTTTATTATGAGACAAGGACGGATGGTCTATGTTTTTGTTGCGGTCGCGATCACACTTATGATTATGATGTGTGCACAGTGTATTCAGAAAACCCAAAGCATTGGAATAAAAAAATGATGGATGCGCATATCTTAAGACCGTATCAGGGATATCGACAATATCATCCCAATGAATATTCTGAGCCCGAGGGTGTTTATACTTATCGGACCAAGGAGGAGAAAGAGCTTGCTATATTAGAAGTAACTTTGTCCAGACTCGAGCAACATTTATCAGCACCTAACCTTTCCGATGAAGATCGAATCAGCTGTTTAGTTTCTAAGTGTCAAAATTTAAAAATGAAGATAGAAATAGAACAACGCCTTTCACCATTACCTGATGATATTAGAGATTATTCTCACATGAAGGAGGAGGTTGTGGAGAATAATACCACACCAATGAGTCCTTTATCTGATGAAGAGTCACTGGTGGATCAGATGGTGTGTGCAGATGATGAGGCAGAACAGTTTGAGGAGATGAATATGTGTACCGAACCTCTTCCCATATCAATCATTCAAAATAACAAGTGTGGGGAAGAGGGTTCGAGGAAGAAGATGAGAAGAGTGAAACTACAAGAGATCAGGGTATACATCATGAAGTGGATTAGAGAAACCCGCAAGTGCAGTCTAAACATGCCAATTAGACTGACAAACATGCCAATTAGACTGACAAACCGTAACGCTTATCAGGTATGGTCTGGCTGAAGACCTTTAAACTTAGCGCTCTCGGGAGGCAGCCCGAGGATGCAGAGTATTGTATTCGTGTTTTGTTTTGTTCTGTTTTGGTGTTGTGTTTGTGTTTTGGCAGGTTACTACGTTTCAATCCTCGCGGATGCAATGATTCAAGTTTTGGGATGTTTGGCAACATCCTCGCTGAGATATCGGAGAATCCAAGAGATGCTTATGTTCCTGTCCGATCACCTTAGATGCATCACTACCAACACTGCTGATTTACTAATCAGGTCGTGTTCTATCTCATTTTGTACATGTGTGTTTATATTCATGTTTAAGTTTATGGTTGGGTGGACGGGTGGTGTTTTGATTTGTTTAGTTTATGGGTTGTGAAGGATTGGTGGTGTTTTTAATAATTAGAATATATATATAAAAAAAACAAAAAAAAATTGGGGTTTGAGTAGAGAAGCAACAATTGATGTTGTAGTCGTTTAAGCGATCTTCCCTTCAAAACCATATATTGGGGACAATGTATCCCAAGCGTGGGGATGAGGGGAAATTTTTGAAAAATTGTAAAAATTTTAACAATCAAGCGAAAAATGGTCCAAAACTGAACATTTGAGTATTAAACCACATGACACATTGGCAACCCATATCCCCTTGTTCTTTCTTGGTGAGAGTTGAGCCACTACTTGAATTTATTAGAATACATTTTTTCTTGATGAGAGTGGCAATGGGTGGTGGTGCATTAGAACTTGTGCTTGAATGTGGTTTGAGGCCTTAGCTTGATATGCATGTGAAAAGGATAAGGGCAATTAGGTAACCTCGTCTTGGTGTGTGCGAGTGTGGGATTTGGGGGGTTGGACCTCATAAGTTATATATATGAGCATGGTAGCGAGAGGGGCGGGGGTTTGGACTTTAGTAGCCCATTTGAGCTTTGAGCCGATCTTTTGTTAACCCGTGCCTACTTTCACTTAAAAAATTAACTCGTATTTGACTCGGTCTATTAGTATAATCATCTTGTTCCAGTATGCTTGTTTGTTATGTTTGTTAAATCGAAAGAAAAAAAAACAGATATGAAAAGAAAAGAAAAAAAAAGAAAAAGCAATGAAAATGAAAAAAAAAATGAATGAGATAGTTTGTATATAGTTGTTTATGTTTTGTTTTAGTTAGAAATAAAAGATCGGGTTGAATCGTTAGCTACTTCGCATATGTATTTCCATTTCCATTTCCAACCCATTTGCCTTGCCACGTTACAACCTCTAAGTTCCTTTGATTCACGTGCATGTTTAGCAAATCATTTAGGCGAATGACCGATTTAATTACAAGCTTGTTTTCGTGCAACCACCCGTTTGTTTTAAGTGTGATCTAGCTTATCTTTGCTAGTTATTGCTTGTCGCCGAGAGGAGAGTTTTGTGAGGGGTGTGTCATGTGCAATTTTAGGAAAGAGTTAGTAAATGAGGACATTTGTTTGCTTGGTTTGTGCTTGATCGCTTGAATAAATTGTGTTTTGTTGAACTGGTTGCTTGGGGCAAGCAACGGTTAAGTGTGGGGATGTGACGGGTGGTCCGTAGGACAACCCTTAAGTGGTATAAACGATATTAAAATCCCACATTTAATCGGGTAATTGTCTAGAATTAGATAATTATGGTTGCTTGTGTTTCAGGTACATTTGGGGCTTAAAAGTGCAGGAATGAAGCTTCGAATAGGCGCGACTGGATTGGAGATTGAAAGACGAAGAATAGATGAAAAAATCAATTATTGGTATGGAAGAATTAAGAGGATAGCATTATAGAGGACGAAATTACGAGAACGTAGGCGAAAACGGTGAAGAAAACAGAGTTGAAACGAAAAAGTTATGCTGAAAACAAAATTGCATGCTGAAGCCTACCGTAATTTACGGTAGCTACCGTAAATTACGGTAGCCCCCAGCATTTTTCTTCCATCGTAAGGCAGTAGAGACCCACCGTAAGCCATTCCAAGCCACCGTAAGCTACGGTGGCCACCGTAGCTTACGGTGGAGGCCAGCGAGAAATGTGTAACTGCCCTATTTTATGATGTTTTATTGTGTCTTTTCAAATCCAATCATGGTTTTCATTTAGTAACTGATTAGGGGGCGATTTTGGGGTGTTCTAAGGTGTTCTTGAGTGGTCTAAACATGGAGACTTTGTTTTTGATTCCATTGGACAAAGGTTTGATTGTTATGACGATTCACGACATTATGAGCGGCTAGGTTTGCTTGGTGATCGTCTTGAGTGTAAGGTTTTATTTGTGACAATTATGTTTGTTCTTTAATTTCTGGAATATTAAACTGTGCATGTGTTGTTAGTTTATTATGGTGTTTGATTGGGTGTTTGTAAATTGTTGATGTATGTTTGATCATAGTTCTAAAC
Source organism: Helianthus annuus (assembly GCF_002127325.2). NCBI lineage: Eukaryota > Viridiplantae > Streptophyta > Magnoliopsida > Asterales > Asteraceae > Helianthus > Helianthus annuus. The sequence continues at coordinate 124,901,123 of NC_035436.2, forward strand.
CATACGTTCTTGGTGCCGTTGGCAATCGAGATATCATGAGAGGGATTAGGGTTGGATATATGTTGATTGGTCATCGGGTAACAACCTTGCGTTCTAGGAATCCGAGTACTTAGTTCCCTTTCATCACAAACAATTGATCTTGCATGAGCTATGTCTATGTAGTTCTTTCCAGTTGAACATTAACGTTAATTGTCACTTAAAACCTGAAACTCAGGATGATCGCTACCTTCTTATCCTGTTACAAAACTTAACTTTGATTTGTAATCTAATTTAGTTCAATTTAGACAATTAAAACCAAACAACCAAATCAGTGAATTTACTTTTCTTGCAATTTAGTTTACTTTAGTTAATTTAGACATACATCGAGATAGCACATATTCCACAAACTCCCTGTGTTCGATACCCACTTACCGCTAGCTAATTAGTTGTAATCGGAGTAAATTTGCGTGTGACGACGAGAGCACGTCACACGTGTCAACCTAGACTCCCTCGTGGGCCGCGTAGAAGAAGCTTATATGCTTCACGGGCCGCGACAACTTGAAAGTCTCTGGATAAGCTTAAGGGACACGTGTCGTCCATGTGTCAAGACCACCGATGACTCAGCAAACCCTACTGCCGTCTTTATGGCCCTTGCGGGCCGCGTAAGATTCATGTTAAGGTTTACGCGGGCCGCGTAAAACCTAAAATGTTGTTATAAGTAGCCTGTGCATGGGACTTGCTTCTGTGTTCGAAATCTCAGTCTCAAAATGGTCATATTCTGCTGAAAACGAGTTTTTCGGTGTCAAGACGTTGCTACGAATCCAGGGTATTAACTCGATCACTGCTACGTTTCAAACTGCTCAATTCTTTTCTTTCCTTCAGCTTTTATTATAGTAAAAACTAACTCGGGATTATACCTTCTAAATCCCGAAACTCTGCCTGTATTAGGGTAATAACTCTAATCACTGGTACGATACTTTATCCGATCGATTAAAACCGATCCAATGGATGTTTAAGTGTTGCCAATATCTGGCTATACTTTGTCATTCATCGTGAGGGTTTCGATCTCGTGATTATCGTTAAAGTTGAATTGAGATAATACACTAATACGAGTTCCATTGTGTCTAGAAATTAGAACTCATAATCAGGAAGCTGTTAAACTAGTATATCAAACTTAGCAATTAAGATAACTTAGCAGTGAAGAAAACTTAATAGCTAAGGAAACTTAACAGGAAAGGAAACTTAGCAGTTAAGTAAGCTAAGTAAGTTAATTAATCAGCTAGTTACGCTATTTAATTAATCGGCTAAATTACTTGATTTAAACCGTTAAGATTAATTAATCGGTTAAGTAAGATTAATTAACTAGTAAAACAAGATTAATTAAGCTAATCAAGATTAATTAAGCTAAGCAAGATTAATTAAGCTAAATAAGTTATTTAGTTAAATGGTTAAGTAAACTTAATAGTTAAGAAAACTTAATAGTTAAGAAAAAACTAAATAAATAAAAGGAAATTTAATAATTAAGGAAACTTACTAGTTAAGAAAGGAATCTGCCTTACCTATAAATAGGAGCCTAGGATTTAATTCTTCCTTGCTCATTTCTTTTCTTCTTCTCTCTATACGTTGGTGTTCTAACCAATAATCACCGATGCGATATTCTGTCCGATCGATTCAGGAACCAACTAACGAATGCCAAAGTGCTGTACTTTGTGAATTTCGTTAAACGGATGCCAAAGTGCTGTACTTTGTGAATTTCGTTAAACGAATGCCGAAGTGCTGTCTAAACAAGACTATACTTTGTGAATTTCGTTAAGGTTCGAATCTCGTGACCATCGTTAGGTTTGATTAGGTTTAACACTAATACGTATTTCATTCTGTTAAACTAAATGTTTAACTACTCGAAACTCTACCCCGTACACTTACAATCAAAATGGATGCTTAATCATCAGAGGATTCAGAACTATAAAGTAGATGCTTAGAATCAAGATGCTTGTTTAATCAAGACTATATGCTAACAAGGTGAGTGCATTCTCTTTTCTCACCGTTTGTGAGTCATTCTCTTTTTACCAAATTGTTTACAAAACCCTATTTATTTTCAAAGTTATAATTACAGGGATTAAGTCTTTGTAGTCTTCAATTACTGCCGGTATGTGGGGTTTTGTATACATTACTTGATACCCGTCACCATTGGACAACGGGTTAGCCAATGGGTGATCTGACCATAGTCACAGAAACGAGTCGAGTGACAAATACCGATTTGGGGTAATTGGTTGATATAAACATTGTAATCGCCCTTAATACTGTAACTTATAACTATGCGTCATGTTATACAAAAATGAATGAACTCACCAGTATTTCCTGCTGACCAAACCTTTTTAAAACGCATTTTAGGTAATGATAGTAGATTGGAATAAGAGTGATGATACGGCACCGAAAGGCTTAAAGAAGTGGCTAATTTTATCAATCGAATTAAATTAAGAAAACATGGTTTCATATATTCGGGTTTATCCCTTATTAAAGCTACCTCTGTAAAACATGGGTTTTATCCCATCTATTTAATAAATAAAATCCGGTGTTTTATAAACTCTGATATTTTTCCTAACTCACGATCCGGATGAACATTTCCGCCGCAATGTTTTTGAAATAACCACCGGTACCACTTGACTGCTCGCGGCTCCCGTCCAGGGTGTGGTCGGGGGTCGTGACAGCAGCTCCTGGAACCAGGTCAATACGGAATTCGACTTGTCGTTGCGGAGGTAGTCCTGGCAGATCTTCGAGAAAAACGTCAGGAAATTCCTTCACCATAGGAATGTTCTCGAGTTTCGGCTCTTCAGCCTTCTTAGCTACAACGTGCGCCAGGAATCCAACACATCCTTTCCTTAAGCACTTCTGCGCCTTCATACAATTGATGACCCGCAGAGGTGTGTCTCTTTTCTCTCCATGCACAAATGAGAGTTTCATTATTCGTAAGAGGGATTCGAATAATTTTCTCGTGGCAAACAACTTCAGCCTTATTCTTGGACAGCCAGTCCATTCCAACCACCACATCAAAGGTACCCAATTGAACAGGTAAGAGGTCGATACTAAATCTCTGCTCACCAAGTTCTAATGTGCAACCCCTAACAACTTCGCCCGACTCAACAAGCCTACCATCGGCTAATTCTATGGAATAAGGAATATCTAATCTACTAGATTCTATTCCAAGCATGCGTTAAAATTCCACAGACATGAAACTATAATGGGCTCCAGTGTCAAATAGTATGGATGCAAAGTGATTGTTAACGAGAAATGTACCTGTGACCACATTAGGGTCCTCGCGTGTGTTCCTTGCTCCAATCACAAATGCTCGGGCCTAAGCATTGTTCTCCTTTGGGCAATCTTTCTTGAAATGCTCCTTGCTACCACATCCGAAGCATCCTTGGTTCTGCCCAGCTCCATTACTATTCCGGTTACCGTTACCATTGCCGTTTCCATTACTAGTACCGTTTCGATTTCCATTCCCGTTCCTATTACCATTCCCATTGCGGCCTCCAATACCTTTTCCCCAACAATCCTCAGTACGGTGACCTGACTTCCCGCAGTTCTCGCATCTCCCAACATGACAGTTTCCCACGTGGTGAAAGTTACAATGGTTACATTTAGGCAGAGTGCCCTGATTCTTCTTAGCTCCTGTATCATTTGCAGCTGCGAAGGTTTTCGCCTCCTTAGGCGGGTTAGTATCACGCTTCTTGTTGTTCGAACCCTTGTTGTTGCTGCAGGTCGCTTGATTCAGATTTGAATGTTTCCTTTTCTTGTCACCGGACAACATCTTCAGTAAGGCTGACAGCCAGAGTTACAACCTAAGGATCGTTGTGGGTTTTGCCGCAGTCACCATGCTGCGAAATTCTGGAGCCAATCCCCAGATGTAGCGCTCAATGCGCTTAAATTCGAGAGTCACCAGATAGGGGATCACTCTTGACAGATCATGAAACCTCCGAGTATAACCAACAATGTCCGCACCTTCCATGGACAAGTTCCAAAATTCATTCTCCAACCTTTGGAGTTCAGCACGAGAACAATACTTCTCTCTCATTCTTTCCTTCAACTCATCCCAAGTCATACCATACGCAGCATCATCACCCAGAGTTTGGACTTGCAAATTCCACCAAGTCAAAGCCTCATCAACGAACAATCCAGTAACAAAAGTGACTTGCTGGTTCACGGTGCACTTGGTCATGCGGATAGAGGAATCAGTCTTCTCTGTCCAGCGAACGAAAGCCACTACACCTCATGTGATGTCGTAGTTCAGTGGTTTGCAGTCGAGAAACTGCTTGAAGGTGCAGCCTGGAATTGATCCAACCAATTCACACGTGAGCAATCAATGAAACAATGAAACAAGACCGTTCATAAATTTCATCATGTTTCAGCAAATCAGCTTAAGGTTACCTTGAGTTGTGTTTCCTCCAGAGGAATCTTCGTGTCCATTACGTTTAGTACCACTTGGTCCTCCACTGTGTTCAATACGGTTCGCCTCGTACTGGGCGATAGCTTTGGAGATTCTTTCTTCTAGCAGGGAGTTCAGTTCTTCCGCAGTCCTCGGCAGCGGAGGGGGAGGAGGTTGATCACGAGCGTTCACAGCTCTTCTGGGTGCCATGTTCTTCCAAAACACAACACAACAGGGTGAGACATTTGTTTGATATCATCGTACGAGATAGTAGTAGTATATATACACATGCATATACCCACATAAGTAAAATCAAACAATCCGCCAATCATATAAATTAATTCATACAGCAACAGGCATGCATAAACAGATAAATACTGATGTGTCATAAGATATTCACCGAGTCTTTATACATATTAGCACAACTTGATACATCATTGTTTGCGAAGAAAACAAAATGCATAAGGGTTACATCACCCCATAGTACAAGTTTAATATATATAAAAGACAAAATATATTTCTTCACATCGGCGGTTCTTGTCTTCAAGTTGTACCCAAGCTCGATCACAGTCTTCATACCCAAAATACTACTCTAACAGAGTACCTAATAGGCTGGGGGAGGGGGTGGGGGTGTAGGGAAAATCAAACTATGAAGATGGGTCACTTCATCCTCAAGCTCCTGAATTCGACGGATGAGGAAGCTGGTCAAAGTGGGAGTGTGGGAAAGTGTGGGAACACGGGTAAGAGTGGATGGCACAATAGGCATAGTGTCATCATCATCACCAGTCGGGTAAACTCTCAGTCCAGAAACAAAAAGGGCCGAAGATATCACTGAATCGAAGGAATCGGCATCAGACTTAAGGTCAGAATCGGAAGGGACATCGGTAACGAACACAACGGGAGAGGCCACACCATACTCAAGGTTATCAATGAGAGACTAGTCCTCAACAGGGATGGCAGCAAAAAAAGGAACAGCATGGATGGGAACAGGTTCAACGAGATGTCCACCATCTGGATGTCCTACGATCTGCTGGCCAAGAAGAGGTAAAGGCATGGCTAAGACAACGTCGGTTATCATCTCAGGGTCGGCCTCGAAGTCAGAGATGGAGGGGTAGAGGTGTGAGTTTTGGAAAATCGTCAACATAATGTTGGTGTACATCCACTTTAGTTACCTGAAATACAAAAGCGACATCCAAGAGCAAGAGTGACATTGCGCGTACATCCACTTTAGTTACCTGAAATACATGTGAGTTTTGGAAAATCATCAATATAAGGTTGGTGTGAATTCATGCAGTTTTTGTATTAAATGTTTATATACTTGAATGAAAACATGGTATGTAATTTTGTAAAACGTATCTGTGCCGTGTCTGTAAAAGTAAGGAATACGAGATCGCTAATGTTTCGCGAGGACATTAACATATGTCACGACATAGGAAGCCACCAAACCTAGGCATTTTTGTCGAGATTGACTGAGACACAAAAGCACTCATTGGTAGAAGTAGGCCAAGAGTGGGGTTTCCTGAAACCCATTAGATTTAACCCTTCTGTTCCGCGGTCTAAATGTATACATTGACTAATGGTGCTTATGGCACACTATTCGTCACGTGATCTATGTGTCATTCCATAGTTTTGTGTGCTACATACCACTGTACATGTATTTTTCCCAATTTTAGAAAACAAGTAAAAGTTTAAAAATGGGGACATGAACTCACATCCTTGGGTATCCTGCGCCGTAAACTTCACCGGTTGTTTAGAGCGTCGTGACCTATACGTGTTCTATTAATGTTAGTCACTAGACTTGTATCACACAAGTACAAGTCACTATCTTTTGTTTTTGTATATGTTCTTAGTATGTTCAATCTTTGTGAGGGTCGAGCCCTTATTTGTCGGGTCTTGCCCGTTTGTCATGTCATTACACTTTGAATATGTTTTGTATATATATTTTACTTCTCAAATATATATTTGTTCATGTAGGCTTTTCGAGGTAATAAGTTGTTAAAAATAATTTATATTTTAACTTTTCAAGTATGTTACTTATATTATTTGCCCAAAAATAAGTATAAGTATTTTGTGAAGTAATATTTCCAATATTATTTTTGTACAAGTATTCTTAGAAAAGTATACTTGTATTTTATGCAACTACTTGTGTATTTTGTATTATTCACCAAAAATCAATACTTTGATTTTTATTACTTTCCGGAATTATATTTCTTAAAAATAATATATTTTTAAGACTTGTATGAAATATATATATTTTGTCATGTTTAAAATATATATATGGTTATTTTTGTTATCCACCCGATTTTTGTATAAATTCCAATACTTGGAATTGGTTATATAATTTTGTCCAAAAATATATTTTCAAGTTCATAACTTGTCCAAGTTAAATAATATGTTAAGAAATATATTTTTCAAAAATATATTTTCTTGTATTTGTTCATGTATTTCCTTGTGAGGAATTTTGTACACTTGTATACTTATGTATTCTCATGTATTTGTAGGTGTATTTTTGTATTCATACTCCTTGGGAGTATTTAGTGTATTTTCAAGTCCTAATACACTACTACATATAATACACACAATATACATTTAGCACAAAATTTGGTGATCACTAAATATATATATTTTCCCTAAAAATATACATACTTAATATCAATTTTGAACTTGAAGAAATCATCATTTCTTAACTTGAAATATATACAAAAATTAGGGAAACCTTGGTAAGTATTTTTAGGTGAATTTTTAGGGAATAAGTTTCACCAAAACTTATATTTTTCTAAGTGTCAAAATTTTATAAAAATTTTGACATAGTTTCCCCTAAAAATGGAGGTCTCCCATGTTTTCAAAACATGTGTTTATTTTCTTTTCAACATCAAAACAATTTTCAACAACAATCATCAACAACATATACTAATTTCTTCACATGAAACACCATGGTGAACTTGATTCTTGTTAAAAATGTGTAGTCTTTTAGATCTACACTTTACATAAGGTGATCTTTCCAAAAATAAGTGTTCTTGAGTATTTCAAACAAACTTTTATGAAACTTTATTTCATTAACCAACTCATCCATGAGTTTAATGATCTTTAAAGTTTGTAAATCATGTTCTAAAACCACTTTTAGGTTTATTAGAAAGATCATCATTTTTAACATTATGTTTAACCATGGATCTTTCAAGATCCATGCTTAATAACCTTAGATCTTTCATAAACAAGCCTTATGTTAATTTTTTAACAAACTTTCCATGAGATTTAGTTTCAAAAATTAGTTCTACACACACTTTATTACTTCAAAATTACAAGATTATGCATAGAAATTCTTATTTCAAGTTCACATCATGCTTCATATGTTCATCTTCAAGTTTAACCATGGATCCTTCAAGATCCATGCTTAAACTTGTTAGATCCAAGATTTAACATACTTGATCTAAATATAAACACAAGATATAACATCAACAATATCATTACATACATCAAAAATTCATGTAATCACTTATTTTCTTCATGAATATGTTAGATCTTCTCATTTTTAACATTAGAAGTTAAGTTATTTAGATGGTGAAACTTGTACATAACATAAACATGGCTTAAATTAGTGATCATGAAGCTTACTACTAGCTCTAATGGCTAGGGAAGTGGCACAAGAATGAAGAAGATGAACAAGGAAGAAAATGAGAGGTTAAAAGCTCCACGAAGAGGTCCTTCAAGTTTTAGCACCTTACACCTTCTTAGTTGAGCTTCTTACACCTTTTAGTGACCTTGGATTGCTAGATTGGAGCTTGAAAATGGTGGTAGTATGGGTGTGTGTTTTAGCCGAGAGCAAAGAGGGAGAAGGGGAAGAAGATGATAAGTTTTGAGGTATGTTGGACAATGTAGGTTACTTAAGGTCTTATAAAAGGAATGCTCCAACATCTAGATCTTTATGAAGATTTTGTGTAATCTAGTTAGGAGACATAGTTAGATAAAGTAACAAAGGTTATGTGGGGCCCATGGGGCCGGTTATGGTGAAGGGGGGGGGGGTAAAGTGTAAAATTTAGGAAGTTGAGGGCTTAAAGTGCAAACGAGGGGGTTTAACTTAGTTTAAGCGTGTTTAGGTGTTTTTATGATTTTTAAGGTGTTCTAGCATCAATACTAGTTTAATTTCATAAAACATTACTTCTAGTCAAATTTTGATGTCCCGGTTATTGTCCGGTTGTTCGGTTCGTTACGGTTCATTAAAGTGCTGAATTGCGCAGTTTCACTAAATATGAAGCACCTTTTGTGGCAGTTTCAATTCTCAACACTTTGTAAGTTATATTAGACAATAAAACATACATTCTACATGATATTAATGTGTTTAAAAGCTGATTATAGCTGAATTGTGCTAATTTATGCTAAATTCTGCATTTAAAATGCGTTTCGGGTGTCTTTTAGTGCATAGTTTAGCTTCCGGAAAGTTTATATGTTAACCCTTATATCCACACTTGGGTTTTAATGTATTTTAGATCTTGGACCTATTCCTAGGCCCTAATTCTAATATCTGATTGTTTTCTGCAGAATCGCTGACACAGCATGTCTTACCGGTGAGTTTACTAGTCTTTCTGACGCAACGTTAAAGTAATGCATAAATCAATATTTGAAGTATAAAACGTGCATGAATTCATATGTATAGCAAGTACTCAGACAATGTTGATGCTTAAGCACATAATTGCAGATATTAAATAATAATTAAAACTATACGGAAATTACCGGTTTTGTCCCAGTTGTCACAGTATCTTTGTCACACCCCGACCACGTAAAACATCAAATCGTGGCGGAAACGTCGGGGAGTGTTGTAACAGAATTATTGTTCCACAACCAAGGTAATTTAAATAATATTTTATTCATCACCCAAGGGTGGAATACATTGTTTCAAACGATAACCCACAAGTTACATTGTCTTAAAATAAAAAGAAACAAAGTACATAACAAGTTTTAACTAGTCTAGATCCATTTTATCGTCACTAAGGCCCAAGTCCACCCTAGTGTATCACGATCATCCTATGCATTTGCTCCTGAAACACATGTGAAAATAGGTACGTCAGCATAAAAATGCCTGTGAGATACATAGGTTTTGTGAAAATAGGATCCATGACTTAGGTTTTAGAAAAAAAACGTTTAATAAAATGTAGTCATGAACCTTGTTGATTGTATTGTTTGTAAATCATTTGAAAAACGATGGTAGTTATGTATTTTTGAAAGAATAATGTATGGTTAAATGAATAACCAAGTAAAATAAGTTGTATAAAACAAGTTGTTTGTAAAACAATGTATTGTGAAAAATATGTTATATAGCTAAACTGAAATGATTTAAGCAACGCTGCGATGCGTAATATCATACAAACACTTATATATAGGAAGTAACAGCGGCGTATCCACCATGTTTGTATCATATTACACACGCCTCGTTACTTAAATCACTTACCCAAACAAACCACCAATGTAAACATGTTTATGTTTAACCAAATGTCAAAATGTTTATGCCAATGTCAATCATGTCATGTGTAAACAAAATGTCATGTATGGTAAGTGAAATATGTATCAACTAAACCATAGGTGAAAATGCACAAAACAAAGTATTGAAGTAAAACTCAGTTTAAATCAACGTTATGTTTTGTGGAGATGCATGCTATACTGAATACAAACATTTATGCGGTATTGTGAAAATGCATACATTCAAGCCTTGCGACTGTGGCGATAAACCCCTAAACGAATTTAAGGGTCTATCTGTGTTATGTTTAATCGAATTCGGTCATTCCTTCCATCCAAACATACCTAGGATGTTAGGAACGGGAGTTGTCAATTCCTATGGTACCATTACCTACTAACGAGCGGCGTGATCAAAGTTAATGAATGTATATTGTCCCACTTAAACAAACCAAATTTCATACCCAAAATATAAACATGTGATGAAATGAAAATGTACTAAGTATGATGAACATACATAGCATGAAAATGTCATGTAAAACGATGTACTAAGTATGCACACAATGGACATACATAGCAAAAACATAATGAAATCATGTACTAATAGTGTACTAATGAACATAGCAAGTATATGATATGAAAACATGGAAAGCGTGAAAGTAACAAGTAGGCACATGTGCTTCACCCCAAAATGTTTGAAAAACAGAAAAAGAGGGGACTATGTACTCACTTGAGATTGCTTAGAAGTCGTAGGATAACCACCAAGCAATGCTAGTAGATCACGGAATCAAACGGCACCTATATAGGTATCTACATTAATTAACGGACCTATCGGAGGATCGGGTAGTACGAGGGTTCGTAAACCAAATAAGTATGGTAACTTATGTAATATGGTTTGACAAAGCCTACATACTAAAACGAAACTTATCCTAAGTGCTTTTGACCCGTTACGACCCGTTTAGGTAGCTTATGCCACTTTAATGCGTCGTTCGCGTAAAACGCGTTCGGAATGCCTAACTAGCCCTATGACAAGTAAGATATGCCTTAACATGTTTAATATAGTTGCTAAATCAGTTTAGATACCAAAGATTGTGTTATATAGGCTTAAAATGAATTTTGGCGTAAAAAGGGTATTTTGGTAATTTACCTAAGGCACATACATTACCTATCATACAACTAGTTAAACGATGTGACCATAAGGTATAACCTCGGAAGGTTATTCCCTAGACAACTATGGTCACCTAAAGTGTTTGGTCGGATCCTAAAGATCGACCAAATGGGTCGGGTTCGTAAGCATAAGCGATTGATTAGATCGCTTACCTTACGACCCTTAGACAAGCACAAAACTAGATGCGACGAGCTAAACATGCTAGAACATGTTTAGTGAAGTTAGAAAACAGGTTTGGTATTAAAACAAACGGTTTTAATACCGTAGAGTAGTTTGGTTACAAAATACGCGAGAAAACGCATTTTGGCCGAAACTACGACTCGTCACTGAGCCTAGATAACGTGGTAATCAGTAGGTATAGTCACTAGGGACTATAACCATCGTGATTACGCTCACATTATGAAGTTCAAACGAACTTTGCGTTGACCATAAACTGGTCAATGCAGAAAGTCAAACACAGCTTGACTTTAACGCTAAAATGAACGAAAAACGCGAAAGAAAACTTACAGAAGGTCCCCGCAAGATTGATCTTTCCAAGTATTCTCAGGTATGAAGTGGTTACACTTCAACTTAGAGAAATCTCAGAAAAATCAAGTGGGTTTGAGTGAATGGGGTGGGGGGTATTTATAGATTTCGTAGAACCGTTAGGATCGTTCCTCGTAATCCGAGATTCAATCCTAGTCGTACACATCAAGCCCATAGTTTTAGAAAACCATGGGACATCCAAAACCAGCCCACAAGATGCAAGAAACCATGGGTAAAGGTGTGTAACAGCTGGAAATGGCTGGAAAGCACATTCTGCTGTTCTGGGGAGGCTTTACGGACCGTAAGCAGGTCCATACGGTCCGTAAGGACCCTGAAGACCAGCAATGTTTCAGTTTTGACAACTTTGGTCCCTGTGCGCGTATGGTCATGTTTTGGCACTTCTAACACCCGTCAAACCCATTTTTGAGCTCTACAAGGATGTTAAAGTATAGGGAACATAAAACATGCTCAAAAATATGCCGGATGTCGGTTCGTTTGGCCGTACGATTGCGTTGTTCGGTTAATTACGACGGAAGTCGTAACGGACGCAAAACCGGTCCAAATTGCGCGACGAATGGATTTTTGACAAGCCAAACACTAAAACATAATATTTTAATGCTTACATAAATTTTTGGATGTCCGGATGTATTCAGAACGTAAGTTATGCGCGAAAATGCAAACTTATGCACTTTTTGACGCTTTTAGTCCCTGAATGAGCATAAAGTTTATTTTAGCACACCGAACCCCTCAAAGCCTATTTCTAAGCTATGTAAAGGATATTTAAGGTGTGTTTAACTTATGATCATGTTCCGGAATGTTCGTTACAGTTCAAATTGGCATACTTTTCGCAGTTTGTCAATTTTAGTCCCTGTAAGCGAATTAACTGGATTTTGCCATACCAAAGCCTTTAAAACTTATTTCTAAGTTATGTAAAGGTTATTTAAGGTATGTTAAGCATAAATTGATCTTCCGGAGTATTTGTTGCATATAACTGATTACGTTTACGCACCAGTTTGTGTATAATTCTCCAGAAAGCGATATATAGTTTGAAATCGAATAAAAGTCAAAACATGAAAAACATCAAACATAAACAAACAAACATTGGGATCAAATAACTTTATTTCATTGATAACTGAACTGTTTACAATGATTACAAGCACAGATGTCACAGTCTCCCCTACTTGTGGGAATTTCGTCCCGAAATTCGTTTAGAGGAAACTCGTGGGAAAAGATGTGGATACTTCGCCTTCATTTGATCTTCACGTTCCCAAGTAAACTCAGGTCCACGTTTAGATTCCCAGCGAACTTTAACCAACGGAATGCACTTGCGTTTAAGCCATTTGACTTCACGATCCATAATTTCCATAGGTTTCTCAACAAAATGAAGTGTTTTATCGACACGGATTTCGTCAAGTGGTATGTTGAGGTTCTCATCAGCTAAACACTTTTTGAGATTGGATACGTGGAAGGTTGGATGAACATTTCCAAGTTCGGGAGGTAATGCAAGTCTGTAGGCTACCTTACCGATTCTTTCGACGATCTTGAATGGTCCAACGTATCTAGGTGCAAGTTTTCCTTTCTTTCCAAATCTGATCACACCTTTCCAAGGTGAGACCTTAAGTAATACACGATCACCGACTTGGAATTCTAAGGGCTTGCGTCATTGGTCCGCGTAACTCTTTTGACGGCTTCGAGCTGCCTGTAAGTTATCACGAACCTTCTTAGCCTTGTCAGTTGTCTTTAGAATGAGGTCAGGTCCAGTAAGCTGAGCCTCACCTATTTCATTCCAGCAGACTGGTGAACGACATTTTCGACCATAGAGAGCCTCGAAAGGAGCCATATTGATGCTGGAGTGATAACTGTTGTTGTAGGAGAATTCAATCAATGGAAGATGTGAATCCCAACTACCACCAAAATCGATCACACAAGCTCTAAGCATATCTTCCAGTGTCTGGATTGTTCTTTCAGTTTGGCCATCTGTTTGTGGATGATAAGCTGTGCTCAGATTGAGTTGGGTCCCCATAGAAGATTGCATGGTTCTCCAAAAACGAGAAGAGAAACGAGCATCTCTATCAGAAATAATGTTCAGGGGAACACCATGTCGAGATACGATTTCATCCACATAGATTTTAGCCAGATCTTCAGCAGAAAGATTCTCACGGATCGGCAGGAAATGCGCTGACTTTGTAAGACGATCAACAACTACCCAGATGGCATCATGACCTTTCTTAGTGCGCGGAAGTTTGGTAATGAGATCCATAGCAATGTTTTCCCATTTCCAAACTGGGATCTCAGGTTGCTCCAAAAGACCATAAGGATGCTGGTGTTCAGCCTTAACCTTAAGACAAATAAGGCACTTTGAAACATACAAGGCGATGTCTTTCTTCATACCAGGCCACCAATACTGAGTACGAAGATCCTTATACGTTTTGTCTGAGCCGGGATGAACAGAATAACGAGACTTATGGGCTTCATCCATAAGCAAAGTGCGAAGATCATCTTGGCTTGGGACCCACAAACGGTCCATGAAATAATATGATCCATCATCCTTCAGCTCAAGATCAGGCTTAATGTGATAGGGTAATTCCTTACCCATCATGTCTTGTGAAACACAAGCCTGTTGAGCCTGAGTAATGCGTGCTTGGATATCAGATCGAGCTTGAACAGCAGATTGAACACGAACACAATGAAGCATAGTACGTTCCTTACGACTTAATGCGTCAGCCACAACATTCGCTTTACCAGGATGGTAGCGAATTTCGCAATCATAGTCGTTTAGGAGTTCGACCCAATGTCTTTGCCTCATGTTGAGTTCTTTCTGATTGAAGATATGCTGAAGACTTTTGTGGTCAGTGAAAACCACGCATTTTGTACCATACAAATAGTGTCTCCAGATTTTGAGAGCGAAGACAACTGCGCCCAACTCAAGATCATGAGTGGTGTAGTTTCTCTCATGTACCTTCAATTGTCTTGATGCGTAGGCTATGACTTTGTTCCTTTGCATCAGAACACAGCCAAGACCCAATTTCGATGCATCACAGTAAACAACGAAATCATCATTGCCTTCAGGCAAAGTTAGAATAGGTGCATCACAAAGCTTCTGCTTCAAGGTCTGAAATGCTTCTTCTTGCTTAGAACCCCATTCAAAGGGTTTATTCTTTTGAGTTAGGGCAGTTAGAGGAACTGCAATCTTCGAGAAGTTCTCGATGAAGCGGCGGTAATAACCCGCAAGACCAAGAAAAGAACGAACCTTAGTAGGAGTAGTAGGCGTATCCCAATCCTTAATCACACTGATCTTGGAGGGATCTACATGTATACCTTGTTCGTTGACAATATGTCCTAAAAATTGAACTTCCTTAAGCCAAAATTCACACTTGGAGAACTTGGCAAAAAGTTGCTCTTTCTTTAGGAGTTCCAGAGTAAGGCGAAGATGGCGCTCGTGATCAGCTCGCGTCTTAGAGTAAATCAAGATGTCATCAATAAAAACGATGATGAACTTATCTAAATAAGGCTTGCAGACCCTATTCATTAAGTCCATGAAAACAGCAGGAGCATTGGTCAAACCGAATGGCATGACTGTGAACTCATAATGCCCATATCGAGTGCGGAATGCTGTTTTGGGAATATCCTCTTCATGCACACGAAGTTGATGGTACCCAGAACGAAGGTCAATCTTCGAGAAGCAAGTAGCACCCTGTAACTGGTTAAAGAGATCATCAATGCGAGGTAGGGGATATCGATTTTTGATGGTAAGCTTATTCAGCTCACGATAATCGATACACATTCTGAAGGATCCATCCTTTTTCTTGACAAAAAGAACGGGAGCACCCCAAGGTGAAAAGCTAGGACGAATAAAACCTTTGTCAGAAAGCTCTTGAAGCTACTTAGATAGCTCTTGCATCTCGGATGGTGCAAGACGATATGGAGCTCTGGCAATAGGATTTGCACCAGGTACGAGGTCAATACGGAACTCGACTTGGCGTGCAGGAGGTAGACCAGGTAACTCTTCAGGGAACAGCTCTGGATAATCCCGAACAACAGGGATATCTTGAATAGACTTACCTTGGTCTTTATCTGCCGTAACATGTGCCAGGAAGGCCACATAGTTCTTTCGCAGATACTTCCGAGCTTGAAAACAAGACATAAGCTTGAGGCTACTAGCAGGTTTTTCACCACGAACCTGTAGTATCTCACCTGACGAAAGCGGCACACGAACGATCTTCTCAAAACAAACTACCTCTGCGCGATGCTTGGCTAACCAATCCATACCCACAATAATGTCGAAGCTCCCAAGTTGCATAGGCGTGAGGTCAATAGGAAAAAGATGGTCGTTGCGGTTTAACTGGCAGTTGCGAAGAACAGAATCAAGAACAATGGGTTCACCATTCGCAACATCTATTGTCAAAGGCTTACCTAGTTTCGTTCTAGACACGCGAAGCAAAGGCTCAAAAGATAACGACACAAAACTCTTATCGGCCCCTGAATCAAAAAGAACAGATGCAGGTTGATTATTAACTAAGAACGTACCGTTTACCACCTCGTTGTCTGCTTGCGCCTCAACAACATTCATATTAAAAGCTCGTCCACGAGCCTGAGCCTGAACTGGATTTGCATTAACCAGCCTTGGACACTAGTTTCGATAATGGGTCAGGTCTCCGCAATTAAAGCACGAGCCAGGAGGATAGTGAGGTCGTGCAGCTTGTGCTTGCTGTTGAACAGGTAGTTGAGCTCCCTGTTGGGCTGGATTTCTAGCAAAATGACAAACCTCTGCCAGATGACCCGATTTTCCACAATTGGTACAGAAACGACATGGGAGTTGCTGTTGATGGTGACTATTGCACCTATTGCATAAAGGTGCATTCCCTTCATACCGCTTCTTTGCGGGAGGCTGCGCTGGCTGATTGGGAACCGCTTGGTTCTGTTGGGCCGTGATGGCAAAATTTTGGGAAGCCTTTCGCTTCCTGGAGCCCTTTGATGAGCCAGAATCCTTCCCCTTCTTACCTTTCTTGCTATCCCCTTGTCAGAAGCCTGATTCTTGCCCTTGTCACCCTTCCTATGCAATTTACCCTTTCTGATCTGCGATTCTGTCAACGTTGCAGATAGTTCGATTGCCAGACGAACAGTGGTAGGTTTACTACCAGTAACGATGTCTTGCACAGAGTCAGGTAGACCATCGATGTATCTTTCGGTAGCCTTGTCAAGTGGGGTGACCATTGTTGGGCATAACAAACTCAACTCTTCATATCTATCAGTATATGCCCGGTGCTCACCACTAACCTGTTTCAGATCGTCAAACTCCCTTTCCAACTTTCGTAGCTCATGACGAGGACAAAACTCACTCATCATGAGAGTCCTCAATTCAGCCCATGTTTGCGCTAAAGCGACTTCAGCACCTCGATCTCTCATAACCCCGTTCCACCATGTTAACGCCCTCTTCTGAAAAACACTTGAAGCAAACTCCACTTTGCGATTATCAGGACACTGAACATGACGGAAAGTATTCTCAATGCTCTCAAACCATTGAAGGAGCCCAGTTGCCCCCTCAGTACCACTGAACTTGAGTGGTTTAGCCGAATTGAAGCTCTTCAAGCTACAAGGAGCGTTCTGATTGATGTTGGCTTGGTTAAACTGAGCAATAAGATTCCGGAACGCAACAGCCATATGCTGTGCGATGATTTCTGCCAGTTCGGCATTGGGTAGCTGATTTTCGCGTCGAGGAGGCATGCTAAAAAGAGGAAAACATGAGAGGAAACGAGTGAGATGATTAGATGAAAAGAACGAGACGAAACAAAATCAACAAAGCAAGGATGGTGGTCATTTGTCCGTATCACAAAGCAAACAAACGACACACAGTGACTAATCAAAGTAAATGGGCTCATAAATAATGCTTAGCGAAGACATGCTCGCCTATAAGTGAACACTCACCCCAGGAGTTCCCAGGTAAGAGTGACTGGTCCGATTATGTGGATTTGTACGAACACTCTAGCCTTAGACAGAAAACCCAGGGTACAGGCATTCACCCTTCCAGTTTGCACGTGTTCACACTATTTAGAACCCAAAACTTTGACGAGATTTTGAAAACTTGGAAGGCACAAGGCCAAAGGAATCATTCAAAAACAAATGATAAAGTTTCAAAATCAAATTGAAAAACCAAAAGGGTTCAAAACCATATAAGAAATCATTTGAAAACAGAAGATTGTTTTTCAAAAATCGTTTTAGGAAAACTGGGTTCTTGTTCTGGTGATCACCTAAGGATAGGTGAAGTGCATGTTTTAAGATCTAAACACAAGACAACTTGTGTTGGGGTCCTAGAAAGGTTATAGTCTAGGTCAAAGCATTACTAATAACCTAATTCCCTATAACCATTGGCTCTGATACCAACTCTTCTGTCACACCCCGACCACGTAAAACATCAAATCGTGGCGGAAACGTCGGGGAGTGTTGTAACAGAATTATTGTTCCACAACCAAGGTAATTTAAATAATATTTTATTCATCACCCAAGGGTGGAATACATTGTTTCAAACGAGAACCCACAAGTTACATTGTCTTAAAATAAAAAAAAAAAAACAAAGTACATAACAAGTTTTAACTAGTCTAGATCCATTTTATCGTCACTAAGGCCCAAGTCCACCCTAGTGTATCACGATCATCCTATGCATTTGCTCCTGAAACACATGTGAAAATAGGTACGTCAGCATAAAAATGCCTGTGAGATACATAGGTTTTGTGAAAATAGGATCCATGACTTAGGTTTTAGAAAAAAAACGTTTAATAAAATGTAGTCATAAACCTTGTTGATTGTATTGTTTGTAAATCATTTGAAAAACGATGGTAGTTATGTATTTTTGATAGAATAATGTATGGTTAAATGAATAACCAAGTAAAATAAGTTGTATAAAACAAGTTGTTTGTAAAACAATGTATTGTGAAAAATATGTTATATAGCTAAACTGAAATGATTTAAGCAACGCTGCGATGCGTAATATCATACAAACACTTATATATAGGAAGTACCAGCGGCGTATCCACCATGTTTGTATCATATTACACACGCCTCGTTACTTAAATCACTTACCCAAACAAACCACCAATGTAAACATGTTTATGTTTAACCAAATGTCAAAATGTTTATGTCAATGTCAATCATGTCATGTGTAAACAAAATGTCATGTATGGTAAGTGAAATATGTATCAACTAAACCATAGGTGAAAATGCACAAAACAAAGTATTGAAGTAAAACTCAGTTTAAATCAACGTTATGTTTTGTGGAGATGCATGCTATACTGAATACAAACATTTATGCGGTATTGTGAAAATGCATACATTCAAGCCTTGCGACTGTGGCGATAAACCCCTAAACGAATTTAAGGGTCTATCTGTGTTATGTTTAATCGAATTCGGTCATTCCTTCCATCCAAACATACCTAGGATGTCAGGAACGGGAGTTGTCAATTCCTATGGTACCATTACCTACTAACGAGCAGCGTGATCAAAGTTAATGAATGTTTATTGTCCCACTTAAACAAACCAAATGTCATACCCAAAATATAAACATGTGATGAAATGAAAATGTACTAAGTATGATGAACATACATAGCATGAAAATGTCATGTAAAACGATGTACTAAGTATGCACACAATGGACATACATAGCAAAAACATAATGAAATCATGTACTAATAGTGTACTAATGAACATAGCAAGTATATGATATGAAAACATGGAAAGCGTGAAAGTAACAAGTAGGCACATGTGCTTCACCCTAAAATGTTTCAAAAACAGAAAAAGAGGGGACTATGTACTCACTTGAGATTGCTTAGAAGTCGTAGGATAACCACCAAGCAATGCTAGTAGATCACGGAATCAAACGTCACCTATATAGGTATCTACATTAATTAACGGACCTATCGGAGGATCGGGTAGTACGAGGGTTCGTAAACCAAATAAGTATGGGAACTTATGTAATATGGTTTGACAAAGCCTACATACTAAAACGAAACTTATCCTAAGTGCTTTTGACCCGTTACGACCCGTTTAGGTAGCTTATGCCACTTTAACGCGTCGTTCGCGTAAAACGCGTTTGGAATGCCTAACTAGCCCTATGACAAGTAAGATATGCCTTAACATGTTTAATATAGTTGCTAAATCAGCTTAGATACCAAAGATTGTGTTATATAGGCTTAAAATGAATTTTGGCGTAAAAAGGGTATTTTGGTAATTTACCTAAGGCACATACATTACCTATCATACAACTAGTTAAACGATGTGACCATAAGGTATAACCTCGGAAGGTTATTCCCTAGACAACTATGGTCACCTAAAGTGTTTGGTCGGATCCTAAAGATCGACCAAATGGGTCGGGTTCGTAAGCATAAGCGATTGATTAGATCGCTTACCTTACGACACTTAGACAAGCACAAAACTAGAAGCGACGAGCTAAACATGCTAGAACATGTTTAGTGAAGTTAGAAAACAGGTTTGGTATTAAAACAAACGGTTTTAATACCCTAGAGTAGTTTGGTTACAAAATACGCGAGAAAACGCATTTTGGCCGAAAGTACGACTCGTCACTGAGCCTAGATAACGTGGTAATCAGTAGGTATAGTCACTAGGGACTATAACCATCGTGATTACGCTCACATTATGAAGTTCAAACGAACTTCGCGTTGACCATAAACTGGTCAATGCAGAAAGTCAAACACAGCTTGACTTTAACGCTAAAATGAACGAAAAACGCGAAAGAAAACTTACAGAAGGTCCCCGCAAGATTGATCTTTCCAAGTATTCTCAGGTATGAAGTGGTTACACTTCAACTTAGAGAAATCTCAGAAAAATCAAGTGGGTTTGAGTGAATGGGGTGGGGGGTATTTATAGATTTCGTAGAACCGTTAGGATCGTTCCTCGTAATCCGAGATTCAATCCTAGCCGTACACATCAAGCCCATAGTTTTAGAAAACCATGGGACATCCAAAACCAGCCCACAAGATGCAAGAAACCATGGGTAAAGGTGTGTAACAGCTAGAAATGGCTGGAAAGCACATTCTGCTGTTCTGGGGAGGCTTTACGGACCGTAAGCAGGTCCATACGGTCCGTAAGGACCCTGCAGACCAGCAATGTTTCAGTTTTGGCAGCTTTGGTCCCTGTGCGCGTATGGTCGTGTTTTGGCACTTCTAACACCCGTCAAACCCATTTTTGAGCTCTACAAGGATGTTAAAGTATAGGGAACATAAAGCATGCTCAAAAATATGCCGGATGTCGGTTCGTTTGGCCGTACGATTGCGTTGTTCGGTTAATTACGACGGAAGTCGTAACGGACGCAAAAACGGTCCAAATTGCGCGACGAATGGATTTTTGACAAGCCAAACACTAAAACATAATATTTTAATGCTTACATAAATTTTTGGATGTCCGGATGTATTCAGAATGTAAGTTATGCGCGAAAATGCAAACTTATGCACTTTTTGACGCTTTTAGTCCCTGAATGAGCATAAAGTTTATTTTAGCACACCGAACCCCTCAAAGCCTATTTCTAAGCTATGTAAAGGATATTTAAGGTGTGTTTAACTTATGATCATGTCCCGGAATGTTCGTTACAGTTCAAATTGGCATACTTTTCGCAGTTTGTCAATTTTAGTCCCTGTAAGCGAATTAACTGGATTTTGCCATACCAAAGCCTTCAAAACTTATTTCTAAGTTATGTAAAGGTTATTTAAGGTATGTTAAGCATAAATTGATGTTCCGGAGTATTTGTTGCATATAACTGATTACGTTTACGCACCAGTTTGTGTATAATTCTCCAGAAAGCGATATATAGTTTGAAATCGAATAAAAGTCAAAACATGAAAAACATCAAACATAAACAAACAAACATTGGGATCAAATAACTTTATTTCATTGATAACTGAACTATTTACAATGATTACAAGCACAGATGTCACAATCTTCAACATCATCATCATCATCATTTGCTGGAAATTTTCTGTCTAATCTTTTTGTTACCCTTCGATTCCTCTCACAATCGTAGGCCACTAGGACCCCAAGGGCTATGATATCCTCTAAACGGATTCATCCATACTAAGTATGGCTTTGATCGTTTTGACTTTCACCCTTCTCCTATCAAAGAACTTAATGACGAAACATCCCTCTGACCTCTCAAACCTCCATGCAAAATAATATGTACCATTTTTTTAAATTATATGGCGTTTTAGACAAGACGTGGCGTTTTTAGTGAATGTGTGGAGTGTGAAGCTTTTGTTTAGCTGTTGTACTTATATAATGAGCTTTTTTTTGGCGCCAGGTAGATATTTGTTTTTGGCGGTAAAAAACATCAGTAATTTTCTTGATGTGTATTTTTATCAATTGTTGTGCCATGTAGGGTGCAGGCCTATAATGTGACAGGCAATTATGGCGTTTTGAAAAGATAAATAAATTCAATTTCCCATGAAGTGGCTTTTAATATAATAGATGTTTAGGAATATTGTTCCTGTCTCTTCATTTTACAGTTTGCAGTTACTGTTTCGTTCAGTTTCATCTGTCAATTAATGTTGTTTTCTAATAATACATTGTTTGGCATTTTTTGGCGTTTTATATAGCAACAACGTGCTTTGCTAGCATCCGTTCTCACAGTTTTCATACCATCAGGCGTTTTGGTGTTTGTAGTTTTTGGCGTTTTATATTCAATTTTTTATTAGGAGAGAATTAGATAATAGACAACAGAAAATTAGATAACAAACAATAGAAAATGAAAAAAAAATGCTAATCTAATTTCTCATCCAAATCTTCACTGTCATCAACCTCTTCTTCTTGAACCTTTTTGGCATTTTGAACCTTTTTGAATACCTTAGCTAGATGCCAATTTTCCTACATAATGTCCTTCTTTAGAAGAAGCTTATTTTTAGTGGCATCCTGTATTTTGGTTTGATATATTCTTGTTTGGTGACATGTTGAAGATCAACGCCAGCTCGAATCCTCTTATAATAATGGAGTCCAAAATAGCATTTTTTACACTGGTATTGATCCCTTCATGCCATCAATATATACATCAAGAACAAAGTTACATGATGACATATCCAGACTCTTTTTCTTGAATATTTGTCCATCTCACTCAGCAAAAGCTTATAAAGATACCCACCTTAGAGAAGAATCCATTCAGTGAAACTTCATTCAGAACAATACTCAATATAGAAGAAACGAGGTTTCCATATGTGGTTTTTTAACTATTTTTTGGCGTTTTTAAAGTGAGTGGTTTTTAGAAAACATGGCGTTGTTTTTGGGGTATGATCAATTGATTGTGTAGAGACGTCTCTCTTATAGGATGTTTTTGGCGTGTAGTTTAGGCGGGATTTTATTATAATAAATGATATTAATAAAGTAACAGTCTTTTCAGTTACTGTGTGTATTTTACTGTTTTGTTCAACTTTTATGAGTTTAGGGTGATAGACGCCCCATCTTCCAAGTTTGGCCTTTTTTTAATGGTGTTACGTAGTTTTTGGCCTTTTTTTTGAGTTTTTAATAATACTTGTCCAAAGTAATTTTATTATAGTTTGGGAGTTTTTGGCGTTTTATGCCATGATGGCGTATCACAAGCATTTTGTCTCTATGGCGTTTTCAAGTTCTTAGCTGAAAAATACATAACAAACAACTGAAAAAAAATTAAAAAAATAAAAATAAAAACAATTAATCTTCCAAATCTTCACTGTCACCAGTCTCTTTCTTCATTCAAACATCTTCACTGGCGGTTTGACTTTGGTATGCTTCATTTTGTTTTTTTTGTTGTTTAAGTAGCCTTTTTGTCGCCGTTTGGAAGCACAAATGATGTGAGTTATTTGTTTGAAGTTTATCCTTATCTTCATTTTTATTTTCAACCCACTCATCAATGTCATACGTCTCTTCATGCCATTCAAATATTCATCAAGAACAAAGCACAGAAAATGACATAAGTCTGACATTAGCATCTTTTTGTTGAAGATTTGTCCATCTCATGCAGCAAAATGTTATTGTGTTACACCTCCTCAGCTAAGAATGCATTATGTGAAACTTCGCGTAGAAAAATATTGACTATACAAGAAACGATGTTTGTCATTTTTGGGGTTTTACTGAGAAAATAGTGTATCTAAAAGAAACGTCGATTGGAATCTTTGATGTTTGGGTTTTTTGGCGTTTTCTAAGATGATTGATATATAGTAAAATATGGCATTTTGAGTTTGGTGTGTTTGATGTTTTGGGTTTTTGGCGTTTCTAAGATGAATGGTATATAGTAGTAAATATGGCGTTTGGAGTTTGGGGTGTTTTTAATGAATGTCTGAGATGTTTGTTTATAGAGGATGTGTTTTGGCCCGTAATGGCGTTTTATTCATGAGTTGGCGTTTTGGGTAGAGAAGTTTAAAGACCTTTTTACCCTTAATGAAGCGTGTCCACTTAATAGAATTGGTGTTATTTACGAAAACGCCACCACGCCAATCTAGTCCATAGATTGTTTTGATCGGACGATCCATAACCGTTCTCACTGTTCTCACACTTTTCACCGTTTTCTCTAAATCCTGACCCTATATATGTATATATATTATATGATTTGAAACTAATTTATAAAGTATTAATATATAAATTTTACATAACCTAGAATGATAAACAGAAAAGTAATAAAATAATTAAATCAATAAAAAAGGTAGTCATCTAGTTTAATAGAACTAGTATTTAACTATTGCGTGTTCCGGCGAGAGAAATTTTGTATACGTAGTTCACCGTGTTTAATAAAACTAGTATTTAACTCTCGCGTGTTACGACGAGAGAACGTTTTGTATAGACAGTTCATGCTAATATAGATACAAAATAGCAAAGTCGGGTATGTTTTGCGCATTACAAACACCATGTTACGGTTACGTAACAAAAAAAACCAATAAAATAAAATTACAAGTATTGTATCCGCTTCACGATGGCATTTCGGATCAGTATCGGTTCGATGGTTACAATATCGACACTTTTTATAGCAACCGAAAGATAAAACATAAATAATAGAGTCCTCGAGTAAAATGCCAAAATGGTCGCTGGGTATAGGCCACTTTTGTCGCTTAAGTCCAAAATTGAAACCATTTGTATCTGGGTCCCAGGTTTTATTTTTGTTGGCATTTTCATCCAATTGGCACGCTGGGTTCGGTGGTGAAGCTTGAGATTTCCGACCGGGGGTTGAAAACGTATATAACCAAAAAAAATTATAAAACAGGGAGTAGAAAACGTATATACTCAAAAATTTCTATACGAAAACTACATACTCTCCAATACTGAGCGAAAAGTTCAGGGGATCGGCCACCCCTCTCACCCCCACTATGCTGCGCCCCTGGCTAGGTTAGAATTTTCAATTAACTTCTCCTATTTTTGTCGTTTTCCTCATTTAAATGAATGGTGTAATCGGCATTTTATGCCAAGATATATTTTAATTAAAGAGTGAATTTCAAGAATTGTCCTTTATCTTTATACCCAATTTAAGGCGGTGTCCTTTACCTCTAAAATTGATGAATTTTGTACTTATGTTTCCAAATGCTACACGATTTGTCCTTTGGGCCTAACCTAGTTAGTTTTTTTTTTTTTTTTTTTTGTTAAATCTTGTAATGTGCCTTGCACGTAAGGGCACTTTTGTCATTTTAACTTTGTAGGGACTAATTGTGCAAATAACTTAAAAAATGGTTTAGAAAAAGAGTGTGTATATATATATATATATAGAGGCACACACACAAAAAAACCCTACTCTTTCATTCTCTTCGTCTTTCTCACCTCTCCTTCTCTCCTACCACTTCCTGCCACACTATCACCACCGTCACTTGCACCTGCCACCTCCATTACCATTGCCACCTTCACCTGCGACCCCCATTACCACTGCCACTTGAAAACTTCCACACCTGTTACCACCGCCGGCTCCATAACCAGCGACACCTCCACCTGCCGCCTCCATAACCACCACCACCTCCACCTGCCACCCCCATAACCACCACCACCTAAAACCTGCCACCCCCATTACCACCGTAACCTGCTAATCGCAGCTAAAACCCAATAACACCACCACCAAGAATCGGATTGAACAGAGAGCAACCCCCACCACCACATCACTGGTGATCTATTGGAGATCGAACAGGCCGGAACCCTATTTGTGGTTTGATTGAACAGATCGAAACACATTGTTGACTTTGTGGAAGGTGCCCCCATTACCACCGTAACCTGCTAGTCGCAGCTAAAACCCAATAACACCACTACCAAGAATCGGATTGAACATAGAGCAACCCCCACAACCACATCACTGGTGATCTATTGGAGATCGAACAGGCCGGAACCCTATTTGTGGTTTGATTGAACAGATCGAAACACATCGTTGACTTTGTAGAAGGTGAGTTATGCCAGTACCCCAAACTGTTGGTGCACTACATCTGTTGATTCTGTCTAAGGTGTCTAGGATCAGGTCTTGCATTGTATTGTATAGCATAGGGCACGTTTTACGAGAAAATAGGAGTTTATATAGGATTTATAGTCTAGCATCGCTTATAGGGTCTTAGGTGTTTGGATTAGGGCTGCAAACGAACCGAACAAACACGAATAAGACCTTGTTCGTGTTCGTTTGTTAAGAAATATATGTGTTCGCGAACCGTTCACGAACACTTATCGAACGAGATTTTATGTTCGTGTTTGTTTGTTAAGGAAATGAACTTGTTCGTGTTCGTTTGTGTTTGTTTGTTAATTTTAGGCAACGAACAAAAACAAACGTTGACGAACATAAATGATCACAAACTAATGTTCATGAACACAAATGGAAACAAACAAACACAAACAATCGTTCATGAACAGAATATCTAATACATTGGCACTTATTAAATATTTAATTTGTCAAAATTTTTAAGTATTTAAATAAATATAAAAACTAAAAACACTAATGAACTATCGAACACAAACGAACATGTTACCGAATGTTCACGAACATAAACGAACGGACACGACCTCTGTTCATGTTTGTTTATTTAACTAACTGAACGAAATTTCTTGTTCGTGTTCGTTTGTTTAATAAACAAACGAACTTCCCGCCGAACAGTTCACGAACTGTTCGCCGAACGTTTGGTTCGTTTGCAGCCCTAGTTTGGATCGCTTATGTGTCATTTGTGGGCCGCTTTTGTGTACAAGTCTGGACCGCTCATGTGTCACATGTCCACATGAGCGGTTCCAAAACACTATATATAGGTGTGTCTCGAGCGATCCTGAGGGGTGACTTCTTGTATTCCACGCCGAAGCTCTGCCGGTGTGAAGTTCGAGCTGTAAATCATTTCAAATCAGTAAAACAAGCAGTTAGGAGAAAGAACAAGTTATATCTACTTGCTTTTCTTATTATTCCGCATCTGAATTGCAAGAGACAACCTCTGAACGACTCGTTCGGGTCAGCAATCGATCCTACAAGTGGTATTAGAGCTTGGGAGGATGTTTTCTGTAGATTGTAGCTGTTTTTCATCATTTCTTCTCACTTCTACACCTTCTTTTCTTATTTCCGAGAGATTTCACGGTTGAAATTCGTTCAAAAGCTCACAGATTGTTCATTATCATACTAAGACAAACCCTTGGAAGTTTCAGGCCGAAATTCAGCTTAAAAACAGATCAAAACATGTTCGGAATATGGACCGCTCGTAGTGACGTCATTTTGAACCGCCTTTAGATCACTGTTTTGGATCGCTTATTTGTGCACTATTAAGGCTGAACCGCTCGTAATTCAATTTCTGAACCGCTCAAAATTTATTCTTGAACCGCTCGAAAGTTACTTTCTGAATCGCTCTTAGAACAATCTCTGGACCGCTCGAACGAACAGTCTTGAACCGCTCGATCGAACAACCTTTGGACCGCTCGAGTGTAAATTTCTTGATCGTTTTTTTGGACAATCTCTGTTTCGCTTATACATCAGTTCGCTTATCAGTCAGTATGAATTCCGAGTTTTACAACGCATTTGCAACATCGACTACTCCAGCCGCAATCGCTCAAGCAATGAATTTAGAAAATGAGACGGGAACGACTCAAAAGCCCCCTAGATTGATGAGCATTGAGGAGTACTATGGGTGGAAAGATCGGTTTGAAAACTGGGTTCAAGCAAACCATCTTAGATCATGGGAGTGCATATTGAAGAAATACACGTTGCCTAGAACAGAGTTGCAAGTTATTAAAGAGATATCCGAGTTTACTGAGCAAGAACGAGCAATGTATAGAGCCGAGAAAATGATGATTAGTTTGTTACAGCAGGCGATTAAAGAAGATATATTTATTTTGTTGCAACACGACAAAACTGCTAAGTCTATTTGGGATGCATTAAAAGTCAAGTTTGAGGGAAGCGAAAACATGATTAAAAGCAAGAAAGCTTTGTTAAAGAAAGAGTTCGATCTGTTTAGTAGTTTGCCGGGTGAGGATACTAAAAAATTAATCGAAAGATACTGTCACTTGGTGCGATCGTTATCAATGTTGGGAGTTGAAAAAGGTCGTGAGGAATGGGTGGATAAATTGGCTGACTCGTTACCTCAGAAAGAGTGGGGAACATATTTGATGATCTTGAAGAATACGGGTGTGTACGATGGGTTGACGATCTTACAATTCATTGAGAAAATAGAAAGTCAAGATCTTGAACAGCAAAAGATCGTGAGGATGAATAGTCCGAGTGGTCAACAGGATGTGAAGATGTATTATCGTGGTAGTATTCCAGCGACTGAGTCTGAAAGAAGTCCGAAAATTCAAACCGCTTTCAGTGCTGGTGGCTCATCTGAGAAAGCTGATCAGGGTTCTAACAAGAGTAGCAGCGGGTTTTCATCATTTCCGAGTGTAAATCCAAAAGAGACTAACACTAGTTTTCAGTCTCAGAGTACAAAAACTAGAAATGGATATGTGATTCAATGCAACATAGCTCTCAATCTTCCAGAAGGTCAAAGCTTCTCCGAAGACACTGCTAAAGATCATATGGCACTTCTGGGTTCAGTTCTGTTATCCTATGAAGGTCTAGTTGCTGGTCGGATCGGAAATCCTATGCTCACCAAAGAGGATTACGATCAAATAGACGCCGAGGAAATGGAACTCATGGATATTAAATGGTGTCTTGCAAGTGTTCTTCGTCGGGCTGAGAAATTCAAAACCATTACCGGGAGATATGACTTTTTAGATGCTCATGTTTCGACTTTAGGTTTTCATAAATCTAAAGTTACTTGTTTTCGATGCAAGGAAAAAGGTCATTTCAAGCGGGAGTGCAAAGGAAGAGAAGCTAGCGGAGCACAGAATCCATTCGGGAAAGATGATTACTATCGCAAAGCTATCTATCAGCAAGTTGGACAATCCCAAGAACCTCAGACTGCTCATGGGAGAAAGATTGAAGATCCTAAGAGAGCATGTTTGGTAGATTTCAGCTGGAGTGATTACATATCATCTGAAGCCACAGAAGCACGCATTATCGATCAAGATGATGAGAAACTACCTGAAGGTTTCAGTTGGGATATGTTTGTGGATAAGAAGGGAGAATTCAAAGCTTTCATTGCCAAAATTGTCCGAGAACCAAATTTATTTGCTACTTGGATGAGATCTATTGGAGAGAATGTGAAAAGTGAAGATGAAAAGTCTGTGTCATCTGATGAAAGTTCAGACAGTACTGATAAACTTTCAGAACATTCTGGAGATGTTTCAGATAGCTCAGATGATAGCATACAGAGTTTAGATGAACTTGAGCAAAATGAAAATGTTCCAGAAAAGGAAGTTGTTTTTGACAAAACACCGTCTGATTCTGATATGTCAGATGGTGATTCTGATAAATCTGTACACTTTGATAAATCACCTGATAACAGCAGCAGTGATGATGATAAAGAGGAACACATAAATATTGCAAAATCTCATTTGTCTCCTGAAAATTTTCATTTTTATTTTGCAGAAAGAATGAAGAAACTGAAGGAAAAACAAGCTGCAAAAGAACAACAACCTGAATCTGAAGGTGATGTTCAGAATGTTGAAAGTGTTGATAAGAAGGTTATCAAGGTAGAGAAAGAAGTAGAAAAGGTGATTGAAGTAGAGAAAGTGATTGAAGTTGTAAATACAGTCGAAGTTGAAAAAATTATTGAAGTCATCAAGCCATGTGAGAAGTGTTTGGAAGCCTGCAAAGAATGTGCAGCAAAAGATGATATCATAGCTGAGTACGAGAAAAAGAAAGAGCAGTTATTGTTCAATCTCAATTATGTGAAGGAATCGTACGATGTGTTGAACAAAACAGTAACTGGTCTCCAAACAACAAACTCAGAAAGAGAACAGGCGCTGACAATGATGAATGCAACTTTGATGTCAAAACAAAAAGCTATAAATTTCTACATTGAAGAGAGTGCCAAATGGAAGCAAGAGTTGGAAACTGAAAAGATTGAAAATGAGAGGATTAGGAGGTTATTGTTGAGTTATTCTACCTCTGATTATCTTATTGATCGTGTCTATCCAACTGTTGCAGGTATGGAAGCTTTTCAAGACGAGAAGCCGAAAGAAAAGAAAGACTGTGGTAAGAAAACAACTGTTAGCTATAACAAGTTTCCACCTCCAATTTGGGATGGGTATTCACCGAGGAAACCAAATAAGGAGCAACTTGCAAAAGCAGTCAATATAAAGCTTAAAACCGACACAACTGATGTCTTACCAGAAAACATTGATGTGACGTTTACCTCATCCGATACTGATCATGAATCTGAATTAGTCAAAAAGGTGGTCGATCAGGTGTTGGATACTGATGAGGAGACAGAGTCGAAATCTGAGTCTGAAAAGCCAAAGTCGTCAGTCAACAGTCAAAATTCGTCGGTTAAACGGTCTTATAGTAAAGAATTTTTGTTATCAAAGGCAGATTTGAATGATGAAACATTCGAAGTTGTGTATACTTTGAATGGTTCTGACAAATTATATTACAACAAAGAGTTTCCGATAATGAGTATCAAAAAGGAATTAATCAACAAAACTTTTAAACTAATAGAGGTTAATATTCCTGAATTAAAAGTTTTAAAAAGTTTTGATAAACCTGAAAAATATACTTCTAGAGTTCAACAACGTCTAAACAAGAAAAAAGGTTATAATTCTGGTTCTGGTTTTTCAAAGAAACTTAACCAAAATCGTAGCTACAAAAAGAAAGGTTTAGGTTTTGTTCCAAAAGAAATTCATAAAAATGAGAAAAATTCTAAATCAAACACTGAATTTGTATCAGGTGGAAGCTCGGAAGATGAACAGCAGAAACCATTTTGGAGACAGTCTAACAAAGAGTTTCTTGCTGAGAGGAGAAGGAATGGAACTGGAGTGTTTCATCCGAGAAATGCTCAAACATGTTTTAAATGCAATGAAGCTGGTCACATTGCATCGGATTGTCCGAAAGATATCAAAGCAAAACAGGGAGCTTCTCAGAAGTTGAAAGAAAAAGTGGTTGAAAAATCTAAAATTTTTGAAAATTCGAAAAATGAAGTTGGAGAATGTTCAAAGAAACATTTTTACCAAAGGAAAGGAAAAGACAACCAAGTGTGGGTTGCAAAAAAGGTAGAAGAAAAGGTCGGCGATGAATCTGGTTCCACAAAGCCAGAAGAGCCACAAGTTGTGGAGAAAGTTTGAGTGACTGATGATGTTTTTCCATCACTGAAGTTTGAAGAGGTTAAAAGGAAAGTTGGCAAAATTGAAACTTCAAATCAATTTTACAATGAAGAAAAAGAATTTGATGTCGAGAAAACATTCAACGGGAATGTTAAAATATTTTTGGGAAAATGTTGAGTGGGAGAGCTAAAGGGGTAAAAGATTTTTACGCAACTAAAAAGGCGACATACGATCCTACAGTTGAAGAGTTGAAAGCCCTCAAGTCTGAGAAGACTTGGAGGGAAGTTTGTTTCCCAGAATAGTCGAAGGACTATGCCGGAGATCCCAAGTTTATATCGTGGATCAGGAATCGGCATCTCTCTAGTATTTGAGAAGTTTGTTTGTAAAAATTTTGAAATGATTGGATGTTTGCAGGTTGAAGGACTACGCCGGAGCTTCCAGTTGGTTAATTGCGAAGCAGGAATCGGCATTTTGATTGGTAAAATGGTGATGTAGACGTAACATTCCTACAATTGGTAGTTTTTGGGTATCTACAAGTGGTAATCTTGATCCCACAAGTGGTATTTGTGGTTAAATTTTGAGATGTTTGGATACTTTGAAGTAATTACATTTACAAGTGGTACAGAAGGCTATTAAATGTAAATGGTAAATCAGAGACATTAAATTGTACTTGATTTACTATTCATGGCAAAAAGATAGACAAGATGATGAACCACATCCCCGTTTTTAAAAGAAAACAAACCTACAAGTGGTTGTTATCAACACAAATTCATTTTCCGAAAAAGTAATTTCTAATAAAACAAACTTAAGTGTTTTGAAATCTAAATGAGAAAATGATTTGTGATAGGGGGAGTTCAGATTGTTTATGCCTAGTGAATGGCGATTTGATGTGATTCAGTGTTAGTTGTCAAGTTTCTGTACAGTTCCTTTTTACGTTTCTAGTGAGTCAAGAGTCTAGAAGTTTTAAAATTTTCTTTAAAATATGTTTGCATTTTAGTGGGAGTAGGGAAATTATTTTAGAGAAAATCCAAAAACATTTGAAAATTTGAAAAAGTCAAAAACATGATAAAATTCAAAAATGAGTTTTGTTGCGAAAAAGAGGAAATGATAGTACATCAGTGGACTATCACGGCACGCTAAAGAAATGTAAAGTCTAAAAAAGTGTTAAACAATCTTACTGCGGATGTGTCAGTAGATTTTCACACATTTAGTAAATTGAAATGAGATATAAACCTAATTCAAACTTGCTTGATTCGTGGATAACTATTCTTGAATATATGGGTAATCCCCGAAATCTTGTTTGAAAGGTCCTGTATTCTGAGATACTAGGTCTTTATACTCAGTGATATCTGGGGTATTATCCCGGGACTTCTGCTGTATGGAAGTACTGACCTAGTCTCCGGATAATACTTTCTGCTAAAGCTTTGAAACATAAGCTTCGCCCTCAGCATGCTGATGAAACAATAAAATTGATAGTCGCTGCTGTTGAAATGCAAAAAGATCCTCTAAAGGGGACCCACCAAAAGTCGAGCCGTCATCTCTCTGCTGAACGGAAGTTCTGACCTGAGCTCTCACCGTTTCGCATCTAACCCCTTTACAGATATCAGCTGTGGTATACTCACCTGTAAGACTGAATATTTGGGATCTGGATACGGGAGTATATTCAAGTGGAGTGATACACAATTAAGTTTAAGTCTCTAAAACATTAATATCGTATCTCGAATCAATTGAAATTTGTGTTGAGAATTTAAAAGGACAAATATACTGACAATCTAGGTAAATTGTTTAAAACTTAAAATGAAATCAAGCTTAACGGTGTTGGTGATTTGTCTCATTAACTGATATGATCCTCTTGCACGAACTCACAAAATTAATGTTTGTAAATATTTCTTTACTGCATTTTAATTCTCTTACGTCAAAAATCCAAAAAGATTTTTGTGTGTGTTTTAGCATAAATTTTGAAAAAGTCAAAAAGATTTTCGACAGCTGACGTTGGAAAACTGATTTTCAAAATTCCAAATGCTAAACATGATGAGCAGAATTTGAGGGGGAGTGTTTGTGTAAATTTAATTGTTTTCATTAATTCTAATCTTCTTCAAGTGGTTCATCATAAATTGTTTTGAGGAGAGTTATGTGTTAGTATATAGTGATTTGAAATGATTAGTGAAAGAAATTTATTTCTAGGTTGAGATTGTGCAGGTAGCCAAGTTTCGATTCTAGAAATCAATTCTGAAATATGAGTAGAGTCAGATTCTGTTTCTGAAGATCAAATCTATTGTTGATGCTGATGAACTTAAGGAATCAAGAGATCTGATCAAGAGAATTAGAGTGATTTAAAGCTAGGCAAAGATCCTGAAGATGTTACTGAAGAACAAATGAATGCCAGTAAGTCGAGAGGCCGGAACAGGCCGGAACCCTATTTGTGGTTTGATTGAACAGATCGAAACACATCGTTAACTTTGTGGAAGGTGAGTTATGCCAGTACCCCAAACTGTTGGTGCACTACATCTGTTGATTCTGTCTAAGGTGTCTAGGATCAGGTCTTGCATTGTATTGTATAGCATAGGGCACGTTTTACGAGAAAACAGGAGTTTATATAGGATTTATAGTCTAGGATCGCTTATAGGGTCTTAGGTGTTTGGATCGCTTATGTATCATTTGTAGGTCGCTTTTGTGTACAAGTCTGGACCGCTCATGTGTCACATGTCCACATGAGCGGTTCCAAAACACTATATATAGGTGTGTCTCGAGCGATCCTGAGGGGTGACTTCTTGTATTCCACGCCGAAACTCTGCCGGTGTGAAGATCGAGTTGTAAATCATTTCAAATCAGTAAAACAAGCAGTTAGGAGAAAGAACAAGCTATATCTACTTGCTTTTCTTATTATTCCGCATCTGAATTGCAAGAGACAACCTCTGAACAACTCGTTCGGGTCAGCAATCGATCCTACACAAACACTTAATAATTGTAAACATTTTAAGTTTCCTAGTTGGTCTGGCAGTTTTTCAAGCCTCAACAGTTTGACTAATCAATGTAAAAAAAGAAAACAGATTCAACAATTGAGATATTGGAGTAATTAGTGAAGAAACATACATGTTAACTTCGTAAGAACTTGATGTAGCGGGAGCTGGGATTGTGGATTTCCAAACCATCCACTGAATAAATGCTTCGTGGAAGGTGAGTTATGCCAGCAACCATACAGAAACCTTGTGTGCGTCACTGAATATAGCCATATTAGGTTCCATTGTTTCTTTGCACTGATAAAGATACATGGATAAAATCATTGAGCTTTTAGAAAATAAATTAGAAGCTATATGAATAACTCAAAATGTTCAAGCACTGGATCATTGTCAAGTCTTTTAAGTTATTCATCCAGTTAATTTCTTTAGTTTAGTATGAAAAAGACAAGGGTAAACAGGTGTAAGTTGGAAATTAGTATAATATAACGTTGGAAGTATATTCAATTCATAGAAAATCACAACAATTGACTTTCAATAATATTCATCAAGTTAAGTTGAATACTCTGTTTTGAGTATTGGAAGTTGAATATTGTGTGTTGGGTCTATATGAAATGATTTAGTGATTCAGTTAGCCAGAGTTGGCGGTTGCCAGAGTTAGTGGTGGTGTTTGATGAAGGAGGTGGGCCTTTTTATAAAAGTATTTTTTTATTTTTAAAAAGGTTGGGTATTTATATTATCTACACAATTAGTCCCTATAAATATGAATTGACAAAAATGCACTCATGTGCAAAGCACATGATTAGATTTAACAAAAAAAAAATTAACTGAGGTTTGGCTTAAACGACAAAACGTGTATGATTTGAAAACATAAAGTACAAAACTCGTCAATTTTGAACATAAAGGACAACGCCTGAAAATGGGTATATAGATAAAGGACAATCCTTGAAATTCACTCTTAATTAAATGAGGAAAACAATAAAAAATGGAGAAGTTAACAGAAAATTCTAACTCAGTTTGCCAATTGGATGAAAATGGCAACAAAAATGAAACCTAGGGACCTAAATACAAAAAGCTTCATTTTTGGACTGAAGTGGCAAAATTGGTATAAACTTAGGGACCATTTTGGCATTTTACTCTAAAGTCGTCATATGCCCAAAATAATATAGACACATGTTTTACATCAATAACAACTATAAAAATGAATACTGATACCGATATTGTACGGTTGAAATTGGTCAGGTTCATGTGACGTTCCTGGCACTTGTATAGTCTATGCTACCAAAAAATATTACCACTTTTTTTTTCAACAAAATTTATATCGTAACATTGAAAAAAACCAAACATGGTCATTCTGTTTTTCTAAAAAAAGTAAACGAACTTAAGTTATTAGAGAAAGTCAAACTAAATAAAAATTAAATGTGTTAAAGGTGTATAGGGGAGGGTTTAAATGAGAACGCTAAATATCGCGAGAACCATGAGAACAAATCAAAAAACCTCGAGAACTTTGTCAAAAACAATTCAAATTCAAAATTTCTTTATACACTTATCATTATTATTCGAATACAATGTTATAAATTTCATTTATACGTTTCAATTTACGTGAATTCGTAAATAAAGAAAATTTACACATGTGTAAGTTTGCTATTTACACATGTGTAAATTTGTTATAATTACATATGTGCAAAATTTTAATAAAAGTGATTTTGAGAGGAGAAATGGATTATTTAATGTTGTAAATTCTTTTTTTGATGTTGTATTTTAATTACAATGAGGTTTGTATTAAAAATTGGTTTTGATTAGTTTTTTTATTCGTTCTCGCGGCTCTGGCAATATTTAGTGTTCTCAAGATAACCCTCTCCTATATATATATATAGGTTCGAGATCAGGAGAGAACGCCCTAAAGTGTGAGAACGGATCCTGGCCCAACACGTGGCAAGGGGGCGCTAAATGATATGCAGGGGTACGATTGTCCTTTTGTACGTTCCCTCCTTATTTCGCGTTATAAATCTGTTTCAAATAAAACTCCAAAGAATTCATATTAGTTGTTACCTCCTTTCCAAGCTTTCTCAGATCTATGGCGTCTAATGTGGATTCTGTTCGACCAAGTAATATTTGATGAAGTTTTCATATTTTCTTCCAGTAAATCATGCAACACATATACAACAGATATGGCGTTTTGTTCTATATGCTTGTTTCATTGTCGTTTGTTTTTCAATTTAATATTTTCACAATGTGTTGTATGCTTTCAATGGCGTTGTTCATGTATGAAATTTATTCGCGTTTTCATTGGTTGTTTAACAATTAGTAAGAACTGATAATTGGAGTTTGCATTATTAATTTTAATTGTCGTTTGCGATCTAATATATTTCTTATGTTTTACTATCAATGGCATTTTACACCTGATTAGTTTTGAATATTATTGAGTAGTATATGTAAACATCAGTTTTTACTATTTGTTAATTTCTAAACATCGGTTAAACATGGCGTTTTCATTATCATGTTATATTCGTTAATTATTCATGTTGTTATTTATTTTTAATTATTCATCTCATGGCTTTTTGATTATCACATTGCATTAATATTGTAAATCATCATATTTTGTTAATCAATCAAGTAATGGTGCTGTATTATGGCATTTCATTGTGGCGTTTTCAATTATATGTTTATTATGTCTTGTTTATTATTCAAGTAATGGCGTTTTCATTGATAATGTTATAAGGAGACAATTTCTATTTTTAATGGCGTTTTTCTGAAATTGTTTCTCACTGTGTTTTCTCAGACGAAGGTGTTTCTTCGAATGAAAGGTTTTGCCCCAAAACTAGTTTACCATTTATCATTCCTGATGTTAGTGAAGAGATAAAGCCCAAAATGGACATGACATTTACAAGCCTTGATTATTGTTATTCAATGTATGTTACGTATGCTAAGGCTTGTGTTTTTTCAGACAGGAAAGGGACTGAAAAGATAAACGCCAAAGGTGAAAGACATATTAAGTATTACTTGTGTACGAGAGCTGGGGTATATAAGGACAAGAAGGTTGATACGTTGGACCCCAATCAAAAGGAGCGGATTATGCGATCCAACTTTTCAAAGAGGACTGATTGTGGTGCACTGTTATGCGTAATTATTGAGGCTGGATCATGGAAGGTCTATAAGTTTGTTGAGGAGCACAACCATGATCTTGTTGAACGTCCTGATAAGCATTTTCTTCCAACTGAACGACACCTCACTCAGCTCTAGAAGCATGTTATACACAGCATGTTTAAGTTGAATTTGGGTCCGGTTAAGGCGTTTAATGTTGTGAAGACTTTTTTTTGTAGTTTTGAAGACGTGGGTGCAAGTATAGTTGAATTTAAGAACTACAAGAGGCAAACTAACTTGTTTATAGGGGAATACGACGCTGAGATGGTTGTGAGACATTTGGATGAAAAAAAAAAACAATCACAGCCTAATTTCTCATACCATTACTTCACAGACGAAGAGAATTGTTTGAAGGGACTTTTTTGGTGTGATGATCAAACCAAACGTAATTACCATGTGTTTCGTGATGTGATTTCGTTTGACGCCACATATCGTTCTAACAAGTAATATTTTATAATTCAATTCTTTTTGTTCTTTTGGCGTTTTCAGTGGTTACATGCAATGACGTTTTTTAGAGTTTACATGTAATGGCGTTTTATTATGATTTCATTTCTCAGTGGCGTTTTCATATGAAGATGCGCTATGGTGTTTGTACCGTTTAGTGGTATAGAGAATCACCACTGCAATGTTACATTTGGTGATGCATTATTGGCCTCAGAAACTGCTGATACGTATATTTGGTTGTTGAGAGTTTTTCTAAAAGCTGTTGGTTCTCAACCAAAAGTTGTTGTCACTGACCAAGATCCAGCAATGAAGAAGGTTATTTCTGCCGTATTTGTTGAAACGAGGCATCGGTTATGCATGTGGCATGTGATGCATAAACTTTCTCTGAAGGTTGATTTTCTTATTTTTATATTTGGTGTTTTAAGCTATACTACATTTTAAAATATATGGCGTTTTGTACCTCGTTACTGTTTTTCATGTAAGTTTTTCTGTGTCTAATATATATATGTTTTTTTGCATGGCGTTTTCGTGTTATACATAGGTTGGTGTTAGGCTATGCAATTCCACCAATTTCAAAGAACATATTTGTGGTGTTGTGTGGACGGATATTCTTACACACGAAGAGTTTGATTAGAATGGGAAGTGGTTATCGGAGAGTTCAATTTAGCAGATAATGACTGGCTCTCTGATATTTTTGCACTCAGTGATTCTTGGATCCCTGCATACTATAGAATGGAGGAGCTGTCGGGCCTTTTGCGAACGACATCGAGGTTGGAGGGCGAGAATCAGTTTTTTGTTCAAGTGTGTAATTCAAAAGCTACTCTGGTTGAGTTCATGACTCAATACGAAACTGCAATAGAAGCACAGCGTTACACGCGTCGGAAAAATATCATAAATCTCGATACAAACGCCCCCAGCTTAAAAGTAATTACCAAGTGTTGGAGGGCCAAGCTGCTAACATATACACGAAAAATATTTTTGTGACGTTCAAGGTGAGGTAATCGGAATTGCCGATTGCATAAATCAACGTTACAAAGATCAGCCCGATAGGTTTGTTAAATTTTACATAAATTGTGACAACTCGAGTTTCCGAGATCCCACTTTCGCATTTATTGCACGTTCACTGGTTGTTTAGTGCTTACTTACACAATTTGTTTGCTTTGTAACTGTATACGTTTTGATTTGATAAAGTGTATTATGATTGTTGCATGTTTATGTGTTAGATTACAAATGATTTGACAAATACATGAACTTGGTGATGAAACTGTAAATTATATTGTGATGGGTGTGTTTTATGTAAAAGATGATACTTAGGGGTGAGTAGATTAGTTAGTGAAATCTTAATAACTCTTAACCCTAACCTCCCTCACAATCATCTCACAATCATCATACGTACTTTCACATCTTCCTCTACAATCCTCTCCTACAATCATCTTCTTCATCATTCTTGGTGGCACAAGCTCTTCATCACTTTTGATTTCTCTTCATCTAGAATCAATCTAAGGTAAACGTTTAATGATTATTTGTTGTTAATCCTTGATTTTGTGATTCCTGCAAAACCCTAGTTCTACATATAATGGCTCTGTGATTATTGATCTTTCTGATTATTGTGAAATGGTTTGTGAATAGTTGCTTAATCAAATGCCTGACAATGAGATGCATGATATGTTAGAATTGTTTGATTGTTGATCAGATTACACCACTGGCAATGTTCTGGGATTAGGGTTTTTGATCATAAATGTAACTATTCCATTGATTCTGTAAATTGGTTTTGAATTCACGCATGTTGTTAACTCGGAGTTAAGTGTCGGAGTTTTATGGAATGCACAAGTCCGAATTTTGTATGGAGCACTAGTCTGAGCTTTGTAAACAATGTATGGGGTCCGAATTTTACAAAGGGAACTCAAAGTCAGAGTTTTGTAATTGATGTGGGGACCGAGTTTTGTATATATAAGGTAAGGGTCCGAATTTGGTTGCAAGGACTATGGTCCGAATTTCTTTACAAGGGGGTGTTTGGTCCGAGTTTCTGGGCAGTTGTTTGGTCCGAACTTTGTATAGGCTAGTGTGGTCCGAATTTATGAAAGGAGAAAACATGGTCTGACTTTTTAAGGGGTTGCTTGGGTCCGACTTTTGTGATATGTTGTATGGTCCGACTTTTGTGATATGTTGTATGGTCCGACTTTTGTGATATGTTGTATGGTCCGACTTTTGTGATATGTTGTATGGTCCGACTTTTGTGATATGTGTATGGTCCGAACTTTACAAGTGAAATATGGTCCGAGTATTTATTGCGCCATATAGTCCGAATTTTAGTGATGCTTGCATGATCCGAGTTTTATTGTAAACACCAGTATTAGACTTAATGCTAACACTAGGATATGAGTTTACTCATAATGCTGAGATCAAAACCCTGTATGAGGAATAACATGCTACTGTATATGAATGTATGATACTGTATGCTACTGTATATGAATGTATGATATTGTATGTTACTGGATGATACTGTATGTATGAACAATCTATGTCATGTCATTCTGTACACGATTATCACACGGAACACAGTTGTTTGGACATCAAGGAATTGTAAACCCAAATTGAACGTAAACACTTACAATGAGTTAATGTGCAATGTACCTTAGGTCGTATGTAACAGACCTAACCATTTATTAACACTAGAAGCAATAACATACCGAGCAAACCAAGGTGAGTTCACACTCTTACCAAGGCACGGGATTCCCGGTGGGTAGGGAATGGGATTGAAAGAAGGGATTGTACTTACATTATTACTAGACTATCTACCATCTTCCTCGGATGCGAAGGACACTAACGTAAAACCTACGTAAACTTATACTCACTACTGCCTCGGGTTGTGACAGGCACTTACGTAAAACCTACGTAAACCCCGCGTACCACTGTCCTCGGTTTGTGAAGGACACTTACGTAAATCCTACGTAAACCTTGTACGTATTACTGTTCTTAGGTTAAGAAGAACACCTATGGTCACAAATAGTCTAGTGTATATGCAACTATGGGAAGCCCCCACCAATAGAACATACTATCGGCCCAGTAGAGCCACACGCTACGAAACAAACTTACTATTACGAACTTACTTACTGTGAACTCGCTCAACTAGTTATTACATGCCTTGCAGGTCGTTAGGTATACATGGAGCTTGCACTGGGAGGCGCGGTCGTTGTGGACAAAGATCGCGAATGCTTTGATTAAACATTTGACAGTTCATACTTTACTTATGTTGGGCTTTTAATCATATGCTTCCGCTAAACGCTGAATTTATACTTATGTTTTGAATACCTTTCATATGGATTGGTTTTGTTAAATTACATTTACTTTTACTATTTACATTGTTCTATATCATGTGGATTTTGGGGGTGTGACAGATTGGTATCAGAGCCTTTGGTTATAGAGAACTCGGTTTTAATAAGGGAAAAACGTTTTTATTAAAACCAGACTATAACCAGTACAGTGCTCAACGATCCACAACGACGCCTCGCTCCACGTGCAAGACTCAACATTCTAGGTAATATGGTTTATGTTTATTGCCTACATGCTAGAATTGCATAGAACTTTGCTCGTGGTATGCTTAGGTTACATTGCCTACTATTCGTCATTGCTTGAGAACACTTGTGTGCTTACTCTCTTCTGTAATCGCACTATTCGCGAACGCTCTCTCACTAATGTTATATTTGCTATGAAGATCATGGCTGGACGTATTAACTTGGCACAAGCCCAGTTGACGGCTCTTATCACGAACAAGTTGTTGCGGCACTTGCAGCTGCACAAGCAGGTAGTATACCCTGCAGTCGTAACTCATACTAGGATCTCTAGATCCTACATTCCTAAACCAACTCTTGCGTTTAACTTTGTCCTATTCTTATACACAATAGGTCAACACGCTCAGCAACCTGTTTGCACTTTCAAGAACTTCATGGATTGTCGTCCTAGCACGTTTAGTGGCACTGAAGGAGCGGTTGGACTCCTCCATTGGTTCGAAAAGCTCGAGTCGGTGTTTGAGATGTGTGAATGCCCTAAGGCTCGCAGGGTGAAATACGCCACTGATACTTTAGAAGGAATTGCGCTGACTTGGTGGAACGCGCAAGTTCAGATTTTAGGATTGGCAGCTTCTAACGCCACCCCTTGGAATGATTTCAAAGAGCTGATCAAACGGGAATACTGCACACGTGATGACATCCACAAGTTGGAAGTGGAGCTCTACCATCTGAAAATGACAGGGTCGGAAATTGAAGCTTATACGAAACGGTCAAACGAGCTGGCCATCTTGTGCCCAACTATGGTGGACCCTCCAGTCAAGCGCATTGAGTTGTACCTCAAGGGGTTAGCACCCGAAATTCAGAGCCATGTGACATCGGCTAACCTCAATAACATCCAGGATGTTCAGCGTCTTGCTCATCGCCTCAAGGATCAGGCAGTGGAACAGAACAGGCTGCCTAAACGTATCAGCACTGCTACTACCGTTACCACTTCTGCTACCCCCAGTGACAACAAGAGAAAATGGGAGGGGGATTCCAGCAAAGGTTCAGCTTCAGTTCAGTCTCAGGTACAACAGCGAAAAACTGACAACTATCAGAGCCCTAGTCAGCAATCGTCGGGCAGTCACAGGCAGGGTGGATATCGAGGGAACCTACCAAGGTGTAACAATTGTAAGAGACACCACAGTGGCCAGTGCAACAAGGGTCGTTGCCAGAGGTGTCTCAAGATGGGTCATGAGGCCAAGGATTGTAGGAGCCCGCGGCCTGCGAATCAGAATCAGCAACAGCAGCAAACACCACTGAATCAGCAACTGGGCAATAAGGGATGTTTTCATTGTGGCGCTGAAGGTCACTTCAAAAGACATTGCCCTCAGTTAAACTGAAACTAGAACAACAACAACAACAATAACCAAGGCAACGGAAACAACAACGGTGGGAATAACAACGGCAACGAAGCTAGGGGACGTGCATTTGTGCTGGGGCAGGGTGATGCCAGGAATGATCCCAACGTAGTTATCGGTAAGTTTCTTCTTGATGACTTTTATGTTACTGTATTGTTTGATTCGGGTGCGGATACGAGTTATATGTCTCTAAAAGTTATCCAAATGTTAAAACATGCACCAACTCCCTTAAACACCAAACATGTCGTAGAGTTAGCTAATGGTAAAAGTCTAGAGGCCACACACATAGTTCAGGGTTGTAATCTTATCCTCGCTGGTCAGACTTTCTCCATCGACCTCATTCCTATAGTTCTGGGTAGTCTCGACATCGTCATTGGTATGGATTGGTTATCCAAGCAGCAAGTAGAGATCCGTTCTGGTAAAGAACCTCTCGAAGTTCAAGGCGACAAGAGTGGTGCTGTGGTTGGCATCATCTCCTTCCTGAAGGCCCAAAAGTGTTTACGAAAGGGTCATACTGCTATTTTGGCACTTGTTACTGATGCATCAACGAAAGAGAAAAGAATAGAGGATATCCCAGTTGTACGCGATTTTCCTCAAGTGTTTCATGAAGATTTACCTGGTCTACCGCCTCATCGCCAGGTCGAATTCCAAATTGAACTAGCCCCTGGAGTAGCCCCAATAGCTCGCACACCGTACCGATTAGCTCCAACCGAACTGGAAGAACTGTCAAAGCAATTACAAGAGCTCTTGGATAAGGGCTTTATTCGTCCTAGCTCTTCGCCTTGGGGAGCTCCAGTGTTATTCGTGAAAAAGAAGGACGGTACTTTCAGGATGTGCATAGATTACCGCGAACTAAACAAGGTGACAGTGAAGAATCGCTATCCTCTTCCACGTATTGATGACTTATTCGACCAGTTGCAAGGGTCGAGCTACTACTCCAAGATTGACCTAAGGTCAGGTTACCATCAGCTGAGAGTCCGGGATGAGGACGTCTCTAAGACAGCATTCAGAACTCGCTATGGCCACTACGAGTTTCTTGTCATGCCGTTCGGGCTAACGAACGCACCGGCAGTCTTCATGGATCTTATGAACAGAGTGTGCAAGCCTTATCTAGACAAGTTCGTCATTGTTTTCATCGACGACATCCTGATCTATTCCAAGAGTCAGGAGGAACACGAGCAGCATCTACGACTTATCTTGGAACTTCTTCGAAAGGAACAACTGTACGCCAAGTTTTCAAAATGCGACTTCTGGCTTCGTGAAGTTCACTTTTTGGGCCATGTGGTTAACTAGGATGGGATTCATGTCGATCCATCCAAGGTAGATTCGATCAGGAACTGGCCTGCACCGCGTACACCAACAGAAATACGCCAATTCTTGGGTTTGGCGGGCTATTACAGAAGGTTCATTAAAGACTTCTCCAAGATCGCACAGCCGCTTACATTACTGACACAGAAAGGTGTTACCTATCGTTGGGGTAATACGCAGGAAACAACTTTCCAACACTTAAAGGATAGATTATGCAGCGCACCTATTCTTTCATTGCTAGAGGGCACGGACGATTTTCTGGTCTATTGCGACGCGTCAATTCAGGGTCTTGGTTGTGTATTGATGCAAAGAGATAAAGTCATTGCCT
The DNA here is from genome assembly GCF_002127325.2 of Helianthus annuus. NCBI lineage: Eukaryota > Viridiplantae > Streptophyta > Magnoliopsida > Asterales > Asteraceae > Helianthus > Helianthus annuus. Next base: position 124,945,346 of record NC_035436.2, read on the forward strand.
ACGCTTCGCGGCAACTTAAAGTTCACGAGCGAAACTACACTACACATGATTTAGAGCTGGGAGCTGTTGTTTTCGCGCTTAAGATATGGCGACACTACCTGTACGGTACCAAGTGCACTATCTACACCAATCACAGGAGTCTCGAGCATATTTTCAAGCAGATGGAATTGAACATGCGTCAACGTCGATGGGTTGAAGTACTGAATGATTATGAATGTGCCATCAAGTACCATCCAGGCAAAGCCAATGTTGTGGTTGATGCCCTCAGTCGAAAAGATACTACACCTGGGCGTGTACGAGCCTTGCAACTCACAATTCAGTCTAGTCTTCCTGCACAAATACGAGATGCTCAGGTGGAAGCATTGAAACTAGAAAACGTTAGGGCTGAAGCCCTACGCGGCTCAAGGCAACGATTAGAACAAAGGGAAGACGGCGCCTACTATGTAACAGGACGCATTTGGGTTCCACATTATGGCAATTTACGCGAGCTGGTAATGGATGAAGCTCACAAGTCTCGCTACTCGGTACATCCAGGTTCGGACAAAATGTACCACGATCTTAGAACTACGTACTGGTAGCCTAGCATGAAGGCCCACATAGCAACTTACGTCGGCAAGTGTTTGACCTGTGCGAGGGTCAAGACGGAGTACCAGAAACCCTCAGGCCTACTTCAGCAACCCAAGATACCACAGTGGAAATGGGAAGAAATTTCCATGGATTTTGTTACTGGCCTGCCTAGATCCCAGCGTGGGAATGATACTATTTGGGTGATCGTAGATCGACTCACAAAGTCTGCTCATTTCTTGGCTATCAAAGAAACGGATAAGTTCTCTACCTTAGAAGACGTCTACTTGAAAGAAGTTGTTTCGAGGCATGGAGTGCCAATCTCTATTATCTCAGATCGTGATGCACGATTTACTTTAGAACTGTGGCAAGCAATGCACAAATCTTTTGGCTCTCGATTAGACATGAGCACAGCTTATCACCCTCAGACGGATGGGCAGTCTGAGCGCACTATTCAAACTCTTGAAGACATGCTTCGGGCATGTGTTATCGATTTCCGCAGCAGCTGGGAAAAACATCTCCCGTTAGTAGAGTTCTCGTACAATAACAGTTACCACACCAGCATACAAGCCGCTCCATTCGAGGCATTGTACGGACGTAAATGTCGGTCACCTCTCTGTTGGGCAGAGGTGGGGGATAGTCAAATCAAAGGTCCAGAAATGGTATTTGACGCTACTGAACGAATAGCACAGATACGACAGCGCATGGCGGTAGCTCGTGACCGTTAGAAAAGTTACGCTGATAAGCGCATGAAACCGCTCGAGTTCCAAGTTGGGGATCGAGTACTACTCAAAGTCTCACCCTGGAAGGGTGTGGTTCGTTTTGGTAAACGAGGCAAGCTCAATCCGCGGTATGTTGGACCGTTCGAAATCATAGAAAGAACAGGCAAAGTGGCCTACAAACTAAACCTACCAGCTAAACTCGGTGCAGTTCACAACGTTTTCCACGTGTCGAATCTGAAGAAGTGTCTGTTAGATGAGACCCTCATAGTTCCTTTGAAGGAGCTCACTATCGACGAGCAGTTGCGATTCGTCGAGGAACCAGTGGAAATCACGGACCGGGATGTTAAGGTCCTCAAGAACACTAGAATACCTCTTGTACGAGTTCGTTGGAACTCTCGTCGTGGCCCAGAGTATACCTGGGAACGAGAAGACCAAATGGAACTCAAGTATCCCCAGTTATTCGGAAACCATGCAACCACTACTGAGGCTGAAGCTACTTCAGAATTTCGGGACGAAATTCCAAATCAACGGGGGGATGATGTGACACCTCAGGAAAACCAGTAAACGATACAACTTAACTAGCTGCCTCAGTAACCACATGCTAAATTTCGGGACGAAATTTCTTTCAAGTTGGGGATAATGTGAGAACTCGAGTTTCCGAGATCCCACTTTCGCATTTATTGCACGTTCACTGGTTGTTTAGTGCTTACTTACACAATTTGTTTGCTTTGTAACTGTATACGTTTTGATTTGATAAAGTGTATTGTGATTGTTGCATGTTTATGTGTTAGTTTACGAATGATTTGACAAATACATGAACTTGGTGATGAAACTGTAGATTATATTGTGATGGGTGTGTTTTATGTAAAAGATGATACTTAGGGATGAGTAGAGTAGTTAGTGAAATCTTAATAACTCTTAACCCTAACCTCCCTCACAATCATCTCACAATCATCATACGTACTTTCACATCTTCCTCTGCAATCCTCTCCTACAATCACCTTCTTCATCATTCTTGGTGGCACAAGCTCTTCATCACTTTTGATTTCTCTTCATCTAGAATCAATCTAAGGTAAACGTTTAATGATTATTTGTTGTTAATCCTTGATTTTGTGATTCATGCAAAATCCTAGTTCTACATATAATGGCTCTGTGATTATTGATCTTTCTGATTATTGTGAAATGGTTTGTGAATAGTTACTTAATCAAATGCTTGACAATGAGATGCATGATACGTTAGAATTGTTTGATTGTTGATCTGATTACATCACTGGCAATGTTCTGGGATTAGGGTTTTTGATCGTAAATGTAACTGTTCCATTGATTCTGTAAATTGGTTTTGAATTCACCCATGTTGTTAACTCGGAGTTAAGTGTCAGAGTTTTATGGAATGCACAAGTCCGAATTTTGTATGGAACACTAGTCTGAGCTTTGTAAACAATGTATGGGGTCCGAATTTTACAAAGGGAACTCAAAGTCAGAGTTTTGTAATTGATGTGGGGACCGAGTTTTGTATATATAAGGTAAGGGTCCGAATTTGGTTGCAAGGACTATGGTCCGAATTTCTTTACAAGGGGGTGTTTGGTCCGAGTTTCTAGGCAGTTGCTTGGTCCGAACTTTGTATAGGGTAGTGTGGTCCGAATTTATGAAAGGAGAAAACATGGTCCGACTTTTTAAGGGGTTGCTTGGGTCCGACTTTTGTGATATGTTGTATGGTCTGACTATTGTGATATATTGTATGGTCCGACTTTTGTGATATGTTGTATGGTCTGACTTTTGTGATATGTGTATGGTCCGAACTTTACAAGTGAAATATGGTCCGAGTATTTATTGCGCCATATAGTCCGAATTTTAGTGATGCTTGCATGATTCGAGTTTTATTGTAAACACCAGTATTAGACTTAATGCTAACACTAGGATCTGAGTTTACTCATAATGCTGAGATCAAAACCTTGTATGAGGAACAACATGCTACTGTATGCTACTGTATATGAATGTATGATACTGTATGCTACTGTATATGAATGTATGATACTGTATGTTACTGGATGATACTGTATATATGAACAATCTATGTCATGTCATTCTGTACACGATTATCACACGGAACACATTTGTTTGGACATCAAGGAATTGTAAACCCTAATTGAACGTAAACACTTACATTGAGTTTATGTGCAATGTACCTTAGGTCATGTGTAACGGACCTAACCATTAATTAACACTAGAAGCAATAACATACCAAGCAAACCAAGGTGAGTTCACACTCTTACCAAGGCATGGGATTCCCGGTGGGTAGGGAATGGGATTGTACTTACACTATTACTAGACTATCTACCATCGTCCTCGGATGTGAAGGATACATACGTAAAACCTACGTATACTTGTACTCATCACTGTCCTCAGGTTACGAAGGACACTTACGTACAACCTACGTAAACTTATACTCACTACTGCCTCGGGTTGTGACAGGCACTTACGTAAAACCTACGTAAACCCCGCCTACCACTGTCCTCGGTTTGTGAAGGACACTTACGTAAATCCTACGTAAACCTTGTGCGTACTACTGTTCTCAGGTTAAGAAGAACACTTATGGTCACAAATAGTCTAGTGTATATGCAACTATGGGAAGCCCCCACCAATAGAACATACTATCGGCCCAGTAGAGCCACACGCTACGAAACAAACTTACTATTACGAACTTACTTACTGTGAACTCGCTCAACTAGTTGTTGACTCTCTGTTACATGCCTTGCAGGTCGTTAGGTATACATGGAGCTTGCACTGGGAGGCGCGGTCGTTGTGGACAAAGATCGTGAATGCTTTGATTAAACATTTGACAATTCATACTTTACTTATGTTGGGATTTTACTCATATGTTTCCGCTAAACGTTGAATTTATACTTATGTTTTGAACACCTTTCATATGGATTGGTTTGGTTAAATTACATTTACTTTTACTATTTACATTGTTCTATATGATTGGTGGCTGGATCCTGGTCAGTCACGCCTCCAAGCGGTGATACTCCACGGGTGGATTTTGGGGGTGTGACATAAATGATTTCCAACAGCCTTGTACATCCTTATTCGAGGTAAACAATGGCAGTTTTTTGTTTTTTTTATCTGGCGTTTTATGTATATGGCGTTTATCATATTCTTTTGTAACATTTAGTTTGTTTTTTATGCAGTTGTTGTGTTTGTTTGTTTGTTTGTTTTTTTCATACAAACATTCTCTGCATGGCGTTTATACAGATATTGTTTTTGGCGTTTTCAGGTAATGTATCTTAAGTCTGATTGCACCTACAGGTGCTCATGCAGGCGTTTTGAGCAGTTTGGTTTGTTATATACACATATTTTTTATGTTTTGAGAAATTTGGATACTAGTGAATTTCCAAAATAATACATTTTGAATAGATGGCGTAAAGAGGCTTCTCCCAATTGCTCTTCCGAATACTCCACGAGTCTTGAATATATGACCGAGCTTAATCCTGATGTGCAAAGTATGATGCGAGAAATTATTTTTTCAACAGAGTGTACTTTGAACCGTTTATCTAGTAATAAGGAGGAGCTATCCTTATACAAGGATCATGTTCAATCTTATATGAAGAAGGTTCAAGATATGCAGATTGTTGCTCCCCCCGTTAGTACTAGGGATAGATTTGCGGAGATAACCGGTCAATATAAAAATGACAAGAATCTAATAAGAATCCCTATTGGGTATAAGTCGAAAGGTTCTAGATCTCAGAAGCGCCTGAAATCCAAACAGGAGGTAGCAATCGAAAAAACGAAATCAAAATCGAAACCACGGGCCAAAGAAAGACAGTGTCAGAATTGCAAAGGCTACAGACACTACGCATCGACATGCAAAAAGGCCGTAATTAAAAGAAAATCGACATGGTCTTCGAGAGCTAGTGGAGTGTAGTTTGGTGTTTTTTTATTTTTTATTTTTCCATAACACATACACATTGGAATTTGGCGTTTTATATCTCTTATATTGCATTTTTTATTTTTTTTTCTGTAACACCCCGAAATTTAAAAAGGCTTTATATTAACATTATATAAAGTACGAAATAAATGAGAATGGGCTAACTAGGAAATAAATAGCCCAGTTAGTTAGTTAATTATCTTGTTTTAAAACATGAATGAATTTAAAATGCCAAAAATATAAACTAAATAAAAAGTAGAGGGACCTATGTTGTCAAAAATTGAAACTTATGTTATTAAGTTTAATAAAACAAAAACCAAACACACCATTGAGGTGTCTGGTTCGATCAGAAGCAGGAGAAGGGCGATCCCCATTCTCAAAACCCTAACATTCACCAAACTCTCAAATTGAAGGCTCAAACCAAGTTAAAATCGAAATCTGAACATAGATTCATGATCACCTCGTCAAGGGGATCATAAGGTATGTCAAATTAGGTTGTTTTGATTCAACCCGAATTCCTTGCATGTGATAGAAATCGAGTGTTGAGCTTGATTATGTGTTGTAAATATGAAACTGGAAGTGATATAAGGTTTAGGGACAAACCCTAGGTGATTTCTTTTCAAAATCCTGCATGATGTTTGTAAGGTTCATAATCACCATAGTGAGAGATTAATAAGTTAGTAGAACTTGATGAACACTAAGATTAAGACTCTTGTTTTAGTGTAAACTGAATTTATGAGACAATCTCTGAAATATTGATGTTGAAATATGTGTGTATTTGCTTAATTGAAGTCAATTTGGGTGATAATTTCAAGTCATGAACTTGGTTTTGATCATGTAGAAATCTGAACCGTTAGGTGTTTGATAAAACGCCTAAATGAGGGTTAAAATGTTAAAAGTTGGGTGAAAACGCAGATTTGACTATGTTAGAAAATAGTGCGTTAAAGCTTATGAAAGGGTTCTAAACTTGTTATGAATTGAACTCTTTAGGCAAGGAATCCGGAACGTCAAGCGGACACGCCGGAGGGGATGCGTGTGGAAAAGGTGTGCTTGAAAGGTACGTGACTTTAGTCTCATTAAATTATGCATAAGTGTTTAAGTTTAGTGTATAAATGAAGTCGTAGTGTAATAGATGCATTTGATGTGTCTTTAAAGTGGCGAAGTTCACTCGACCATCAAACGGGTCAAAATAAAGATTTGGAATTGGGTTTGACTTGTTAATAAAGTGATGGTTTTCACTAGATAGTCAAACGGGTCGACTTGATGCCATAAAAAGAATCATGAAAGTAGCGACTTGAAAGTCTCGTAAGTTGTTAAGTGTTGGATTGCACTACGCTTATGAATCTAGCTATGATACTTTAAGTTGTGAATCCGGGATATCGGATAAAAAAATAAGAAGTATGTTGCAAAGGTCGTTTAAAACGGAATGTTGAATTCTGAGGAAACGAGCTTTTAGTTCTAAGGAAACATAAAGCCATGAATGGCGCAAATACACCAAGATGTACAAGCCCGGGAACTTGGGTAATTGCATCTAAAAGGTTTTAGAATGAGAAATTGGAATTAATGACATATAGTTAACGGGTTGAATAATTAAAACAAGGATTCTTTAAACCGTTCATTCGTAATTCGGTTTTTATAATATGAAATTTACATGGTTGGCTCCGTAATTTTATTATGGACTCATAGGAAAAAGAATCAATTAAAACGGATAACCGAGTAAAAATTTATGAGGATTTAAAGTTGAAATTTTATGAATTTTCGGAGCTGGGAATAATGCATGTCCAGAAACTGGACCTGCTGGAAAACATACTCCCTCGCGCCACACGAGGGGAGTCTAAGAAACTGGCGCGACATGCGGGGCCTCCCGCGCTACGCAAAGACCTGTCGCGACACGCGACAGGAGCAAAGCTGAAAGTTTATTTTTATTTCGATGGTTTGATGCTAGGACTTGTTTATATGCATTATAATCATGTTAATACTAACTTTCTAAGTGGTTTTGACTCTATGTAAAAGAGAGGACATTCCGGATGGTGATCAAGCATGCTTTCAAGAACCGAACACTAGTTTTTGAAGCTTCCGCGCTAAACTTAACTTTGTCTAGACTATAATTATGTTGTAAATGAATTGTTAACCGTGTTTTGAATGTTTAAACTAGTCGGTAGTTGACTAGTAGGTGTTACCTTAAAACTTGTTTTGTACGTATGATGAATATGTATGGTCTATAAACATGAAATCTTTTTGTAAACTCTGATTTAGTATGAAATTCATGTAATTTATTTTTAAATCTCGTCCTTTTAATAAGGGTCTTACAAGTTGGTAATCAGAGCTCAAAGTTGTTAGCAAAGTGTGTTCGGTTCAAACTTGATCAAGCATCCGGTAAGAGTTAATTGTTCTAAGTAGAGTTACTAAGTATAAAAAAGGGAATAATGAATAGACATGCATGGGAAGAGCATGTTAACACACTCAAACCCGGAAAGTGCATTAAATAAGAGCGGTGAAAACAAGTTATGAACTTGAATAAACCGAAGTAAATAAACCATATGCTACAGATGAAATGTTTAACGTTCGATGTAAACATTTCAGTTAAAGATGACGGATAAAGGTAATGATGATGCGGTGCCAAGAGTTACCGAGCAAATGAGAGAAGTGATTGCTGAGGAGGTAGGAAAGGCAATCGAAAACAATCTATCGGGTTTCATCGACAAAATCCAAAACACAGTATTATCAGTGGTGGGGGAAAGAATCAAGAAATTGGTGGATAATACCAATTTAGCAAAGGAAAAGTCGGGATGACGAAAGCCTTGTTCATATAAAGAGTTCATGGCGTGCAAACTGCCAATTTACAATGGGGAGGTTGACCCGACAATATGCCAACGGTGGCTAAGTGATATGGAGGGAGTATTCGAAAGGACCCATTGCGATACAGACGACTATGTAGCCTATGGCACGGGTCAGTTAAGGGGTCAGGCGAAATATTGGTGGGATAACAGGAAGAAAGAGATCGGAAGTGAAGTGGCTAAGGCTATGACATGGGACGAGTTTAAGACGCCATTTGTTAAACATCATAGTCCAAAGGCAGTCATTAATAAAATCAAGGAAGAATTCATGCAGCTTCGACACAAGGGTGAATCTATCGATAAAATCACGGGAACATTCATGGATAAAATGAAGTTTTGTGATGAACTGATAACGAACGAAGAGAGCAGAAAATATATTATTACTTTAATATGTTGAGCGCCGAGTATACGGAATTTATGACTCCTTCAAAGTATGAGACCCTCACTGATATTATAAACGTTGCTCGGGAACGGAACATAGAGTTGAAGAAACAGATTGAAAGAGGCGAAAGAAGGGAACAGGTAGTTAATCCAAGCCCGACGAAAAAGGCGCGCATGAACGAATCATCAAAGAAACAAGAAGGAAAAAGGCGGGTCACCAAACTGCAAGGTATGCGGGAAAGGGCACAAGGGTGAGTGCCGGTTTAAGGACAAGTCGTGTCCTATTTGTGGGAAGTGTTGGGATTGAACCTTGCCAAAGGAACAGATAATGAAAGCCAAAACTGGATCAGAGCAGTGGATCCAGAATAAGCAGATGTTTGGTTGCAAGTCTCTCCCCTTGAAAGTGGTTTCAACATCTGCTGACTTCCTATCTGCTGATCATGCAAACTGCTGACCTACAACTGCTGATCAAGTCAAAGTCTGATCGAAGAACTAAAGCTCAGCTGCTCAATCTACTGCCATGCTTCAAGCACTGCTGATCATGACAAGTACTGTTGGGTTCACAGCAGTGGAAGGATGCAGCAGCAGTTTATGTTTGTTTTATGTATTGAAATGTAATATCAGTAGTTAGCATAGCAGTGTTTGTATAGATCAGAGGTTAGACTTTGTTAGGAGGTTAGATGTCATAAATAGAACAGTACTCTGTACTGTTCTGTTTAGCTCTTTTCACCATCTTCTTCCTGCACGAACAAACACTAAGCTCGGGCTAAGGGAGATTTTGCGAATCATACATGCATTGTAATCAGAGTTTAAAAATAAATTTAATCATTTGATTCTGTGTTGAAAATGTATGATTGAAAGCATTTCTTCTGTTTGATTGTGAAAAGTTTGCTTCCATTTAAATTCCGCGGCACTACTCTTTCATTTGTTCATCTAAATTCAAACACAAATCACAATCAATCCAAACTCAGATCCTAACAATTGGTATCAGAGCCTGGACAGTCAAATTTGATTTAACAATCATTTTGACGTAAAAAGTTCAGCTCGAAATCGTTGATACTGATCGTTTGTTCGTTTTGTTGAAAAACAGAGCAAGGTTTAATCACCATCAAAGTTGATTAATCAGTGCCTGTAAAACAACCAGGAAGATGTCTCAGTCACAAGATAATAAAAATAACATTGGCTCTTTGTTTAAACCACCTATGCTTAAAAGAAATGTGGATGTTTGAGAGAAGGATGTGTCACATCCTTACTCAACAGAACACTGGATGTTGGAGGTCTGTTGTTTTCGGTCCTCATGTTCCTATGGTGCCAAGTGCTGAGGACACCAAAAAGTTCGTTCCAAAACCAACTGAAAATTATACCGAATCTGATTTTCAGAAGTTTGAACTAGATGCCAAAGCATTTAGCATCATAGCCTCTGCATTGCCCAATGAAATCTATGCTAGGCTGTTACACTGTAACAGTGCCAAGGAATTATGGGATGCATTGAAGGAACAATTTGGGGGGAAAGAAGAGGTTATCGAAAACAACAGGGAAATTCTGAATCAACAGTATGAAACATTTTGTTACATCAAAGGGGAATCACTAACCCAACAATTTGAACGTTTCAGTTGTCTCATCAGTGAACTAAGGCTTGTTAAGGTTACATTTCCAAATGCAACCCAAAATAGCAGGTTCCTTAGATCACTGCCAGAAAAATGGGACACAATTGCTTTTGTCACCAGAAATTCAGCTGAGTTCAAAGATCTGACTCTGACCCAACTCCATGGTAGACTCCTGACCTATGAAAGGGAGTTAAACCAGAAAAGGAAGTTGCAAGAGTCTGGTAAAGTTGCTGATGACTATTCATTTGGCAGCACAGCTCTGTTTGGTCAGGAAGAATCTGGTAGCAGCAGTAAGGATCAGAGTTATGATCAAATTATTGACATAACTGCTGGGGGTAATTTTAACAACTCTGATTCTCACTTTGCAAATTATGCTTTCACTGCAAATACTGAAAACCAGATGTCAGACAATTTGTGCTTTGAGCTAAATGATTTGCAACATTTTGATCCCACTAACTTAGAAGAGATGGACATCTTGCATCAATTGGCTTTGCTTAGTGTTAGAACAAGAAAATTCTACAAAAGAACAGGGAGAAAATTCTCGGGACTTCATGGGAATTTAAGGGTGGGGTTTGATAAATCAAAAATCAAGTGTTTCAAGTGTAATAGGCTAGGTCATTTTGCTAGGGAATGTAGGAGTCAAACCACTGGTGCCATAATCACTCACCATGGCTCAAACCCTAGACCACAACAACAAAACACTGTGCACTATACCCAATATGCCCCTGTAGCACATGTTAACACTGCTCATTATGCTGCTACCCCTGTGCCTATGCATTATGTTCAAACCACTGTTCCACAAATTCAGTATGTTCAAGCCCCTGTTCCTCAGGCACAAGTGCAACCTGCTGCACCTCAACAAGCTGCTCCAACAGTGACACAACCAGATCAGCAAAGCTTTTTCACACAAGGCTTTGTTGATTGGAGCAGCATGCCTGATGAACTTGGTGATGAAAATTTTGCTATGTATGCTTCTAATGATACTTTTGATGATGAATTTTGTTTGATGGCATTAGAGTCAATATCAGAAGGGGTTGAAACTGAAGGTGAACAGCTAAGTGCTGAAACAGTGGATGAAGTTGCTAAAGCAGTGGTTACTGCAGTTGTTGGTGAACTACTGCTGGGAGAAAATTCAGAAACCCCGCTTGAACCACTGTCTGACCCCTGGTCCAAAGAAGACAAAAAGGAAGAAGAAAAGAAGAAAGCTAGTGTGGAAGATGTTAGAGCTGATGAAGAAGGTGATCATCAATGTGACTGTGCCATGATGGCTGCTTCTAAGGGAGCTTCTGCATGCTTAGATAGTCTTTGGTATGTAGATAGTGGAGGCTCCAGGCACATGACAGGATGTAAAGCCCTTCTTCAAGATTTCAAAATTCATGGAGGGGGTGATATATCCTTTGGTAATAATAGTAAAGGTTCTGGGGTCTGGTACAATAAAGTCTGGAAATGTAAAATTTGAAAATGTCAATCTTATTGACAATCTAAAGTTCAACCTCCTGAGTGTATCTCAAATGAATGATAAAGGGTTTGGATCATTCTTCACAAAGGATTGTTGTAGGATTGTTGGACCAGAAATGGTTAGTAAGATTGAAGCAATAATCAAGAAAGGCACAACAAAACTTGTTGCTCAAAGAAGTGGCAATGTTTATGTTGTTGACATGCCAAGAGAGTGTCCCAGAGCTGATGCCTGTCTGTTCTCAGCTGCCTCTAACAAAGAGACAGAGCTATGGCACAAAAGACTGGGACACACAAATCTCAAAACAATCAATGAAATTTCAAAAAATGGCTTAGTGAGAGGCTTACCACAAAAAATGTTTTCATGTCCTGAACACTGTGTTTCCTGTTTAAAAGGAAAACAACACAAAAGCTCTTTTAAGCCCATTGAAGATTCCAAAACAACCCAGTGTTTGCAAATGCTGCACATGGATTTGTTTGGCCTAGTGCAAGTCATGAGTCTCAAAAAGAAGAGATATTGCTTGGTTATTGTTGATGAATTCTCTAGGTTTACATGGACCTTCTTTTTACACTCAAAAGATGAGACTGCAGGCATTTTGCAAGACTTTGTGACACAGGTTGAAAAGCATTTGACCTTCCAGCAAAAGTCTTCAGGAGTGACAATGGCACAGAATTCAAAAATAAGGAGTTGGATGTCTTCTGTGTAAAGAAAGGGATTGTAAGGCAGTACAGCATCCCTAGAACACCAGAGCAAAATGGGGTTGTTGAAAGAAAGAACAGAACATTGATTGAGGCTGCCAGAACCATGATTGCAGATTCAGGTTTTCCATTAACTTTTTGGGCAGAGGTAGTAAACACTGCTTGCTATGTCCAAAACAGAGTTTTGATCAACCCTAGGCACAAAAAGACTGCTTATGAAATTCTGTATAAAATAAAGCCATTAATCTCATATTTCAAAGTTTTTGGTTGCCCATGTTTCATTCTAAACTTAAAAGATTCTATCTCAAAGTTTGCAGCCAAAATCGATATGGGACACCACCTGGGATACTCAACCACTGCTAAGGCCTACAAGTGTTTAATACACGGACCAAAGCAGTGGAAGAGAAATTGAATGTAAAGTTCAATGAACTTTCATCAATGAAAATCCCTGCAAATCCTGCAGAATTGTTTGATCTTGAAAAATTCACTTTTGAAAATACTGTTGTCAAGACTAACAGTGCGGGTCCATTAGAAGATTCGTCACCAGACTATGGATATGAGATCATCATTCCTCAAAAGTCTGCTTCAATACGGAGAGCATTAGTTGTTCAAAACAGTTGTCAAAGCTCAACCACTGCTACCTCAACAGTTGTTGACCAAAGTAGCCCTTTAACTACTGCTTCCACCTCATCAAACACTGCTGACAAAAGTCCTCAAATAGTGGATCAAAGTCAGCAGGTGTCCACACCTTTACCCCCTATGCCACCACCTTTCGAAGCCACTGCTGGGTCATCAAAGTCACCAGCAGTGGTTAGCTCAGATGATACACATCTGCAGCCTTCACCACTCAATGCCATTGTTCTCTACCAAGGAGAGGTCATCTTCTTAAAATCTCATCCACCAAATCAAATCAATGGCAACATCAATGAAGGGGTGCTCACAAGAAAGCAGTCCCAAAACATTTGTCTTTTTGAAGGTTTTCTATCACTCCATCAGCCAGTCAAGTACCAAGAGGCACTGAAAGACAACAGCTGGGTAGAAGCAATGCAAGAGGAGCTCCAACAGTTTAGAAGACAAGAAGTATGGGAGCTTGTTCCATTGCCAGAGGGTGTGAGTCCTATTAGCACAAAATGGGTCTTCAAAAATAAAACTGATGAAAGGGGTATTGTTGTCAAGAATAAAGCCAGGCTTGTGGTTCAAGGTTTCAGACAAGAAGAGGGCATTGACTATGATGAAACATTTGCCCCTGTAGCAAGACTTGAAGCTATCAGACTCTTTCTAGCCTTTGTTGTCAACCACAACATCAAGGTGTATCAAATGGATATCAAATGTGCATTCCTCTAAGGTAAGATTCAAGAGGAGGTTTATGTTTGTCAACCTCCAGGTTTTGAGGATCCATTTAATCCAGATCATGTCTACAAGCTAAATAAAGCTTTGTATGGCTTGAAACAAGCACCAAGGGCCTGGTATGAAACTTTGTCCACCTTTTTACTTTCCATTGGTTTCACCAGAGGCAGGATTGATAAAACACTGTTTTTAAAATGGAGAGGGAAGGATTTGATGATTGTCCAAATTTATGTGGATGACATCATTTTTGGAAGCACATGTAATAAAATGTGTGAAGAGTTCACGCAACTCATGACAGCTGAGTTTGAAATGAGTGCAATGGGTGAACTCCAGTGCTTTCTTGGTCTCCAAGTAAGGCAGCTGCAAAATGGTACTTTCATCCATCAAGGCAAATATGCCAAAGAACTTTTAAAGAAATTTGATATTTATGATTGTAAGCCATGTAGTACACCTATTGCAACCAATAAATTGGTCATGTCTGAAGAAAAGGATGATTTGGTTGATCAGACCTTATATAGAAGCATGATTGGGTCTTTATTGTACCTAACTGCATCTAGACCAGATATCATGTTTGCAACATGTGTCTGTGCAAGATCCCAATCAGCCCCTAGAAAGTTGATGTGCGTGAAGTGTGTTATAATTTTGATATATATTTAAGCCCCTTTTTACACTTTTAACCAAGTTTTAAATTTATAAAACACGATATTTACTAACACTAAACACACATATGGGCAAGTGCACCCATCGTGGACGTAGTATAGTGTTGGTAAGATACCGAGGTTGTCCAAGGACACAAGAGCTTTTAATACCGGTTTATCCTGAACGTCTAACCAAATCAAAAGTGAGAAAAATGTTTTAAACTAAGAAAAATAAAAACTAACTAAATGCTGAAAAATAAAATAAAATAAAAACAGATAGACAAGATGAATCACTTGGATCCGACACGTGTATTAGTATAACCTTTGATTATTTTCGCACTTTTGCACTTGTTTAAGAGATTATCTTAGTTATTGTAGTAGGCCCCTCTTTTGAAGGCGACGTTACCCTCAACCCAGTAGTTTGAGTCAGCAAGGATACAATCCTAAAGGGTCGGATTATTGAAAGATAATGAATTAAGTTATTAATGCAAATTGTGGTAGGCCCCGCTTTTGGCGGTGACGTTACCCTCGGCTAAGTAGTCTGAGTCAGCAGGGATACAGTCCTAAATAGCCGGGTTATAGTATTAATAGTAGTTAACTTATGAGGGGGTCAAAGAGTTTGGATCCCCGCCATCCAATACCTATGGGTATTGAAGGAGATCCTACTAAATTTGACCCAGGTCCCAAGCAGGACCTCTAAACGCTGAACAAGGGCAAGACCCTTACCAAACCGTTCCCTTAACCCCCGACCAGGTAGCCAACATACCTCCATATAGACCGTGGAGATATGAATGGTGAAAATCTTTTATTTTATATAGACAGTAAAATAACGCCAAGACACCACGGACAAACGATAAGGAAAGATCACCTTCAACATAAGTAACTAGTTATTAAAGTCATTAATACAAAACCAAATAAAAAGTGCAAAAGATTAAAAATAAAAAGTATTATACTAAACACTTGTCTTCACCAAGTGATGTAAGAGACTTAGGCAAACATGGCCTTGATTGTCAAGAACTCTTACGATCAATCTTGGATCCCGAGATGACTCACACACTCTACGATGGACAATGGATGATGGTGGTGGATGATGGTGTTATGGTGGTAGTGGGTGGTGGATGAAGTGTGAGAGAGGTGGTGTGCCAGGGGATGAAATGGAATGAAGCCAAGCACCCCTATTTATAGGCTGAACAGAAGGCTGGGCACGGCCCCGTGTCCGCTGGACACGCCCACGTTCCCGTCTGACATTCTCTCTCTTCATTAATTGTAATTCGCAATTACAATTAATGCGCCTGCTGTACTTTCACCACGCCCCCGTGCCCGCTGGACACGGCCCCGTGGTGGGCAATGGAAGCTTCTACTGGTTTGTCTTTTCTGCTGCTTCCTAGGCGTGCCCCCGTGTTCGCTGGCCACGGGGCGTGTTCAGTCTCTGTTTTCTCTTCTTTGCCTTGGGAGGTGCCGTTGAGGGTCCGGGCAGTCTACTTTTGTTCCTTTTCTTGTATTTATGCTAGAATTAGTTGTCTTTTTGCTTCTTTTGTGATTTTGAGCTCATTTCATCCTGAAAATACAAAAGGAAGACAAAAACACTCTTTTTCCAACATTAGTACTTAAAAAGGGTTAGTTTTATGCCTTAATTGATGTGATTTATATGTTGCATTTTACACACATCAAATACCCCCACACTTGAACTTTTGCTTGTCCTCAAGCAAAACTCTTTTAAATGTGGCTTACACTCCCAAATGGAATAGGTAGAAGAGAAAGTTTTTAGCTTGTCCTAGAGTGTCGGGAATCCAAGGTCTTTGTAAGTTTTATTTTTATTTATTTACAATCCTATTCGTTATGATTTATTTTGAACGTTTCATAAGATAAATTACTTATTTGGGCATAACATGCCTTATTAAAATTCCATTTATATACAAGTTCACATACCACACGGGGGATCACTCAACACTCGGCCGAAGGTGTATATTTTTAGTGAATCACTCGAGAGTGGCATGGAACTTACGCCTTCCATAGGCTTGCCAAGCAATCAATCCTCCTCCTTTTTAACTTTTTACCTTTGTAAATATCAAGAGGACTTTTGGGGTGAAGGGTTAGGCTTGGGTTAAAGGTGGGTGGTTGGGTTAGTGGTTAGTAAAAGGGCGAAAATTCGTAAAAAGCGTCGGTTTTCGTAAAATACCTTGTCTTTAGCGACTTTTTATTTTGAAGTATTTCTCCAAACAAGCTTTTATATAGCTTTTGTTTGTTTTTGACTTCATCATTTTTTTTTTCATCACATAAAAAGGCGAGTTTACGAAGAACCGAGCTTGTTACTAAAATAAAGGGTGAAAAATAAAAAATGGTTTTTGGTGGGTAAAAAGGGTTTTGGGGTAATGAAATGAAAGGTTTAGGCTTAAAGGGGCTATCTAGGGGGATTTTGGGTAGGTGATAAAAAAAATGAAAAATAATGGTTTTGAAAGAAAAATGGTTAGTCCTAATGCCTCCATCATTTACTTACTTGGGTTTAAGTTGGTAAGGACCGGGAATGTATTGTTGTGGCAAGTTCTAGATTTGTAAGAACCAAGCGGCTATTCACACAAGAAACGAAAAATGAGCATTTAGTCTAAATATGTATATTTTTATGCTCAATAAAGGCTCAAAACTCACTTTTGTGGGAATGGGTTTTTAATGTGATCAAGTATATATAATCGAATTTTTAACTAGACTTGTTATGCCGTTTCGTAATTTTCTTATGTTGGTTCTTTGTTATCACGACGCTATCGGTTGTAAACTTATAAAAATATAACCTTTTTAGAACTTGTTATTCCCAACTTAAACTAAGACAAGTAAATAAAAAAATGAAAAAGTTTTTGAAAAAATTTGGGGTGTTTAGCGGTTCCAATAGAGTTTTGTGTAAGGCTTGTGTTTAGGATTTGCAAAATTCAAGGTTTTAGCATCCCCCCCCCCACACTTAAATTACACATTGTCCTCAATGTGTCCAAAAATAAGGTTTTTGGTCGATTAGGATGTGTAAAAGTGGTTTAAAAAGCAGAGATTTTTGTTACTGGCATCCTGGACACGGCCCCGTGGTGACCGGGCACGGCCCCGTGGTCAAGTGCCATTAACAAAAATTAGAGAATTGAAACAGAAGCCTGGACACGGGGGCGTGTCCGCTGAACACGGCCCGTGTCCAGTTACCTGAACTGGGTGTTTTCCTGCAGGTGGCTCAGCATGGGGGCGTGTTGGTTGGGCACGGCCCGTGTTGAGCCTTCTGTGATGGAGATTTGTGTTGGGTTGCTCTGTTCTTCGTGCATGGTTCCATTTTTCTCGTTCCCTTTTTCATCCATTACCACCATGAGTGTGTTTTATTCTGCAAAATAAGACTAAAAGATTAAACTAAACTAAGGATAGTTCCGCGGAATGCCTCCGTGGTGCGCCACGTTTATAAGGGTCCTTGGCTAGACCCGATTCGAGGTTATATATTTTCTGAGTGGGATGCTTGGCGTCCCATGTTACACCGTCGGAGAGCAGCATCCAAGCTCGAATCAATAACCTTCATGTAATTGATCGGGTCGTCATCTTCTATTCTCTTCCCAACTCCGAATTTCACTTCATCATCCCCATACCTCAAGGTGAGTGTCCCGTCATTCATATCCACCACTGCTTGGGCTGTGGCAAGGAAGGGTCTCCCTAGTATAAGGGGGACCTCGGTGTCTTCCTCCATATCGAGTATGACAAAGTCAGCTGGATAAACGAATCTGCTTACCTTTACCAAGACATTCTCGATGACACCTTGTGGGAATTTGACGGATCGATCAGCGAGTTGTATGCTCATTTTTGTAGGGCTCGTGGTTCCCAAGCCGAGCCTTTTGAACATTGACGAGGGCATGAGGTTAATGCTAGCTCCTAGGTCGGCTAAGGCATTGCGAACGGGCGATTCCCCTATTGAGCATGGAATCGTGAAGCTTCCGGGATCGATTTTCTTTTGGGGAAGTTTATTGAGCACGAGGGCAGAGCATTCTTCGCCTAAATTAACTAATTGCAAATTTTCAATTTTTCTCTTATGCGTAAGGAAGTCCCTCATGAATTTAGAGTATTTGGGCATTTCGGTTAGGACTTCGATAAAAGGAATATTGACGTGCAATTGTTTTTACAGATTTTCGAATTTTGCGAATTGCTCATTTGTCTTTTGACGAATTAACCTACCGGGGTACGGAACTCGAGGAGCCTTGGTCGGCTCTGGTGATGGAGGAGAGTTCTTCTCCTGCAGAGGTGTCGGTACTGTTTCTTCCGTTGGTGGTGGCATTTCTGCAGGCCCTACGGTGCGGTTTCGTAGTGTGATGAGGTGAACTTGCGCCTTTGGGTTTGTTTCGGTATTGCTGGGTAATGCGCCTTGCGACCTCTCGGAAAAATTTTGAGCTATTTGATTTAATTGTTTTTCTATGTTTTGAATGCTAGCTTGTTGATTTCTAAAATTAGATTCTAATTGTAGAAATCTTTCCGAGTTTTTCTTATCAGTGTCAGAGACGAGGCGAGATATAGTATCTTCGAGCCTTTCTCGTCCACCTTGTTGTTGAGTGAAATTTTGTGACTCATTTCTTGGTTGCTGAAAGTTTGTTCGTTGGGTTTGTTGGTTACTACTATTGCCGGGTTCCCTCCAACCAAGGTTTGGGTGGTTTCGCCATCCTTCGTTGTAAGTTCCCGTTGGAGGACCCGACGGCCTAGGTCTATTATCAATGTAGTTTACCATTTCTTGTTGATCGTCTGTTTCTTTCATGCAACTCCAATTTTCATGTGACCCACCACACCCTTCACAAGCCATAACCGAGACTGTTTTTGTCATTTCCAATTTTTTTTATCTTTGAAGAAAGAGCCTCGATTTGGGCTTGTAAAGAAGTGCTTTCATCGACCCTATGGGCGCCCGGGGCGATAGACTTATTTCCCCGGGGGGTGTGCCATTGAAAATTGGTTTGAGCGATTTCCTCAATTTGATTATATATTTCGTGTGGGCGTCGATTACCTAAAAGTCCCCCGGAGCTAGAATCAAGTGTCTGCCTAGTGTGTGGCAACAATCCATTATAGAAACTGGATACTTGCTGCCATATTGCGAGGCCGTGATGGGGACACTTGCGTAATAGCTCCTTGAACCTTTCCCAAGTTTCATATAAGGATTCCCCGTCCTCTTGTGAATATGTATTAATTTCAGCCATTAACTTAGCAGTTTTAGAAGGAGGGAAATACTTATATAGAAATTTTTGGGCTAGTTCATCCCAGGTGTTTACCGATCCAGCTGGGAGGGTGTTGAGCCAAGCTTTCGCTCGGTCTTTTAGTGAGAAGGGAAACATACGGAGGCGGATGGCGTCGTTTGATGCTCCATTGATCCGAAAGGTATCACATATTTCCAAGAAATTAGTTATATGTAGATGGGGATCCTCGCCCGCAAGCCCATGGAAGGTTGCGGAGTTTTGGAGCATTTGTATCATATGTGGCCGAAGTTCGAAGTTATTGGCTTCGACATTCGGAGCATTGATAGCGGCGCCTAGATTACCTACGGTGGGTCGTAGATAATCCATAAGGGTACGTTGGTCCGCCATTGGAGGTGGATTACCCGAAACCTTCTCTTGGTTTTTGGCTTTTAACCTTTTTTTGAGAAAGCGTTCGGGTTCTTCTAGTGGTTCTTTTATGTCTTTATTGGAACTGGAGCTCATACACTACGTGAGGGTGGCGTCGTGTTCCAAGTCCTGCAATAAAAACAAAAAAGAATGTTGGTCAGAAGGTTCAACACGACCCCGTGTTGAGCGAACACGGCCCGTGGTCGGAATTTCAGTGATTGTTTTCCAGATCCCAGTTACTGGAAGTTGGACACGGCCCCGTGTTACACCGGCACGGCCCCGTGGTCAGCCTTCTGTAACTTGGAAAACAAAAACTGCCAGTGACGATGCTGAACACGGCCCGTGTCCGACCAGGCACGGCCCCGTGTTGAGCTCTGCAGAAGCTGAAAATCAAAGAAAAAAAATCCTAAAAAATTAAAGAAAAATAAAAATATGATTACGCCGTCGATTCCTAACTTTCTTAAAATCCTTGTGTCCCAGGCAGCGGCGCCAAAAACTTGATGTGCGTGAAGTGTGTTATAATTTTGATATATATTTAAGCCCCTTTTTACACTTTTAACCAAGTTTTAAATTTATAAAACACGATATTTACTAACACTAAACACACATATGGGCAAGTGCACCCATCGTGGACGTAGTATAGTGTTGGTAAGATACCGAGGTCGTCCAAGGACACAAGAGCTTTTAATACCGGTTTATCCTCAATGTCTAACC
This sequence comes from Helianthus annuus, assembly GCF_002127325.2. NCBI lineage: Eukaryota > Viridiplantae > Streptophyta > Magnoliopsida > Asterales > Asteraceae > Helianthus > Helianthus annuus. Next base: position 124,965,826 of record NC_035436.2, read on the forward strand.
AAATCAAAAAGTGAGAAAAATGTTTTAAACTAAGAAAAATAAAAACTAACTAAATGCTGAAAAATAAAATAAAATAAAAACAGATAGACAAGATGAATCACTTGGATCCGACACGTGTATTAGTATAACCTTTGATTATTTTCGCACTTTTGCACTTGTTTAAGAGATTATCTTAGTTATTGTAGTAGGCCCCTCTTTTGAAGGCGACGTTACCCTCAACCCAGTAGTTTGAGTCAGCAAGGATACAATCCTAAAGGGTCGGATTATTGAAAGATAATGAATTAAGTTATTAATGCAAATTGTGGTAGGCCCCGCTTTTGGCGGTGACGTTACCCTCGGCTAAGTAGTCTGAGTCAGCAGGGATACAGTCCTAAATAGCCGGGTTATAGTATTAATAGTAGTTAACTTATGAGGGGTCAAAGAGTTTGGATCCCCGCCATCCAATACCTATGGGTATTGAAGGAGATCCTACTAAATTTGACCCAGGTCCCAAGCAGGACCTCTAAACGCTGAACAAGGGCAAGACCCTTACCAAACCGTTCCCTTAACCCCCGACCAGGTAGCCAACATACCTCCATATAGACCGTGGAGATATGAATGGTGAAAATCTTTTATTTTATATAGACAGTAAAATAACGCCAAGACACCACGGACAAACGATAAGGAAAGATCATCTTCAACATAAGTAACTAGTTATTAAAGTCATTAATACAAAACCAAATAAAAAGTGCAAAAGATTAAAAATAAAAAGTATTATACTAAACACTTGTCTTCACCAAGTGATGTAAGAGACTTAGGCAAACATGGCCTTGATTGTCAAGAACTCTTACGATCAATCTTGGATCCCGAGACGACTCACACACTCTACGATGGACAATGGATGATGGTGGTGGATGATGGTGTTATGGTGGTGGTGGGTGGTGGTGGATGAAGTGTGAGAGAGGTGGTGTGCCAAGGGATGAAATGGAATGAAGCCAAGCACCCCTATTTATAGGCTGAACAGAAGGCTGGGCACGGCCCCGTGTCCGCTGGACACGCCCCCGTGCCCGTCTGACATTCTCTCTCTTCATTAATTGTAATTCGCAATTACAATTAATGCGCCTGCTGTACTTTCACCACGCCCCCGTGCCCGCTGGACACGGCCCCGTGGTGGGCAATGGAAGCTTCTACTGGTTTGTCTTTTCTGCTGCTTCCTGGGCACGCCCCCGTGTTCGCTGGCCACGGGGCGTGTTCAGTCTCTGTTTTCTCTTCTTTGCCTTGGGAGGTGCTGTTGAGGGTCCGGGCAGTCTACTTTTGTTCCTTTTCTTGTATTTATGCTAGAGTTAGTTGTCTTTTTGCTTCTTTTGTGATTTTGAGCTCATTTCATCCTGAAAATACAAAAGGAAGACAAAAACACTCTTTTTCCAACATTAGTACTTAAAAAGGGTTAGTTTTATGCCTTAATTGATGTGATTTATATGTTGCATTTTACACACATCAAAAGTCAAACCTTATTGCTGTAAAAAGGATATTCAGATACCTCAAAGGTGCTCCCACACTTGGTATCTGGTATCCAGCTGATGGTAAAATTGAGCTTTCAGGTTTCTCAGATAGTGACTTTGCTAGATGTGATAAAACAAGGAAGTCCACTTCAGGAGGGTGCCAATTCCTAGGCAATTGCTTAGTGTCTTGGCACAACAAAAAGCAAGCAGCTGTTTCCACATCCACTGCTGAGGCAGAATATATAGCTGCTGCAAGCTGTACAGCCCAACTGCTCTGGCTTCAGAATCAGTTACTGGATTTTGGTATCACTGGCTTAAAGACACCACTCATGTTTGACAGCCAGGCAGCAGAAAATATCATCAAAAATCAAGTTTCCCACTCAACCACCAAACACATTGACATCAGACATCACTTTGTGAGGGATTGCTATGAAAAAGGTTTGATTTCTCTGCATCATGTTCCAACTAAAGATCAGCTGGCAGATTTGCTAACCAAAGCATTAGACACATCTACCTTTGAAAGCTTGATCTCTAGGATTGGCATGCTAAACATGGAATAGCAGGCAAAATCCTATTTTTCTATGAATAAAAGCATTAAAATGTTCTCAGAAAATCAAAAATCCATCCTTAAAAATAGCTAAAAATTAATTTTTCATTAAAAAATCCTTAAAGTCTACCATAACCACTGATGGGTTCAAAAGACTGCTCTACTTCAAACGTCTGTCCACTGCTGAAAGTCATCCCCTGTTCTCATTTTCATCTGATAAGCACTGATGTTCAAAATCAGTGTTGTATCCATTGCTTTGCTATCCACTGATAGTTAAAAGCATCCACTGTTCTCCATTCCCATTACAACTACTGTCTTCACCAGTTGTTTTCACAAAAAGTACTGTTCAAAAGTACTGTCCTTCACTTCACCAGGGGATGGCATGCGGATAGTAAAAAGTGGTCAGACCTTTTGTAAACTGCTGCCACGTCAGCATTCACTTTTCCTCCATAAAACCCCCTTTCAAACCCCAAACAGGGTTTCACTGTCGAATTGAATTCTTAAAAGTTCTCTTCTCAATACAGTTTTCCATCATATTTCATCAAGTTTCTTCACAATCTCATTTTCGATTCTCATCGTCAAAATGACAAAATCGAAATCATCCGCAAAATCTTCCAAAGGGGCCTCTCAAAAGGCTACCTCCACAGAAATCCCACACAAACCGTCTCATAATCTACTGGGTCTTCTCACAAAACCCAGCAAGATCGACATATTTGATTCCATCCTCGATATGCTCAATGCATCAAAGTACAAAACTTTGTTAACCGTTGATGCACCCATTTACCTGCAAACTCAGAGAGAGTTTTGGAAAAATTGTACCCTTGAAACACAAGGAGAAGATGTCATAGCCATTAACTCTACTCTGCAGAAGAAAGCAGTCCAAATCACATCGCAATCCATATCAGAAATCTTTCAGCTCGATGATCAGGAAGGAAAACTTTCTTTCCCTAAAAACGAGTTAAAAATTGACTTCATTGAGCGAGGGTATGCAGACACAATGATGAAGAGTGATACCTTACAAAAAGGTTTCTTCCCTTCTGCAACACGATTTTTATTCCATACCCTCCTCATGTGTGTTTCAAATAAAACCACTTCTTTTAATGAAATACCAATGAAGATTCAAAACCTGGGATATGCTATTCTTCAAGAGGAAACCTTTAATTATTCCCAGGTAATCTTCAATGATTTGATTAAAAATGTTGAAACAAAATCATTTTTATTGTTTCCAAGATTTTTGAGTTATTATTTTGAGAAAAAATTCAGTAAAGATGATATTGCGGTAATAAACCAAGGTGATGTAACACCTCGAAAATTTATGTCCAATAAATAAGCGACACGTGTCACTTACGACAAAAGTATGATAAACCCGGATTTAATTAAAGATGTACGGTAGGATTTTTGAACATGTCGACATGTTAATTTAAACCTCTGAACGACTTCATTATAAATCCCAAGACCCTAACATGATTAATAAAACATCTAATATACCTTAATCCGGTGATTACTAATAATGATGGATGCCAAATTGTAAGTATGGATCCTATGGAAATAATGTGCATTAAATCTTCATTCATGAATCTTTACCATTATTCAATCAAATGATACATGATGGAGTAGACATAACTGGTACAAGCATGGGTTAAAGGCATTGTGCTGAAAACCTAACTAGAAATCATGCGTTGCAAGTTGTCCCTTCAAATCATGAAAGGTTATTTTTTTTTTTGCCTCTGACAAGGGCTTACGGACCGCAAGGGTCCTGCCTTACGGTCCGTAAGGTGCGAAAGGATAAAACATTTTTCTGTCAAAGGCTTACGGACCGCAAGGGTCCTGCCTTACGGTCCGTAAGGGGTGCCCAGCGACAGCAGCTTGGCTGTTGGCTGTTACAAACGTTAAACCGACTTACCAAGATATTTTCAGCAACATCGGCGACCCCTAACAGTTAGTAGGCACTTGTAAACACTTGTAAATGATCTGGACACAATCATAGACCTAGTTGTCATGATCTAATTCATCCAAGAGTGCTATAAAAGGCCATTCATGTTGTAACAATTGTCCACACCTCATTTCTTCACTCCTGGAGCTTTCTGGATCACAAGAGCCCTCTCTAAGCATCCCTGGTCATTCACTAATACTTCAGTAAGTGTGCTTGATCTTTCTTGGTTAAGTTTTGCTTAGTTTTAGCTTAAAAGTCAATCTGTCGTAATTAACGATTGACTTTACGATAAATCACGAATGGTCCAGTGGTTTGTCGAATCAAGGGTAGTTATATGTTGGTAATCATGTGGGCTTTAAACCCCAAAAAGGCACCCTCTGATTCCCACTCTAACTAGTCCGAATGTCGAGTCAAACTTGCTTAGAAAAAGTCAAAAGAATGCTATTTTACGATTTTGTGCATAATCGGTAATGTAGATAGCGTGTAACCTGTTTTAACACTCATATAACATGATAATAAGTATATTAACTAGTCTAAGCTTGTTTGATCCGACCATTTACTGTTTTGACCCGGTTCAGAACCGAAAATCGCAAAACTTTGACTTTTGCTTTGACTTCAGTTCTGACCCGTTTTGGTATAAGTTAGATATGCCTTAGGACTCTCTTAGGACCAGGTTACATGATGGTTTAACCCTCTGTGACCGGTTCGTTGTTTGTCCAAGTCTTTAGCACATTTCCGTTAAATGCTTAAAAGTTGACCGTAACGCCCTTTTTACTTTAAAACGAGAATTTTGAATATGTGAAAGAACAATAACCTTAGTTACTGATTTCTAAGCATGTCCCTAAAAAATTCACATCAATCCGAGGTCTAGAAGAGGAGTTATGCTAAATATCACAAATACGAAAACTTTAGTAATTAAACGGCGCATTTAGCATAAAGCCTATCTAAACCCAAATTTCGACACCAAACCTTTTACACACTGATGTAAAATAATATTTTGGGACTTTAAAGATTTTTAATAATTTTTAGCCTGCTCATAATCTGCGGTTATGGCATCGGTTCGGTAAATACCGAATATAACCTTTTCGAGCATAACTTGAGTTCTACATGGCATTTTGACCCGATTCCAGTTGCTACTGATTTTAAATAATAAATAGAGTATTTTGGACTTTATAAACTATTCGGAAAACTCAGATTCTCTGTAGAACTCAGAAACCTCTTTTATAATCTTTAAAATGACCGAAATACCCCTACGGGGCATATAATGGATTTAAACTCGTTACGGGCATCATGGAAGGTATCCTACTGATACCACAACCTCTTTAAAGCATATTGATTTAGGAAACTTGTGTAGGACTCTTACGGTTACCTGTTACGCCTTTTGCGCGCACGGTCCGGTTTATGTAACTCGTTTACATAAACTAGCCGAAACGGGTCAAACCTTATTGTTTTGACCTCAAAATCCAGAGTGTGGTTATATTACCCATATAAAACAAGTCTTCAAACTTGTTGAGTCCGAATCACATTCCATTCCCGGTTTTTGCCTTTCACGCGATTAAACCGTAAATATCCTTTGAAACGGACCGGTCTAAGCTAAGGCTAAATTAAAGACCCGTTAGGATTCTAATAGGTTGTTTTAAACCTTCGTTCCAGAATAGGAGACCAGTAAAAGAAACTTGCATTTGTTTATTAAGGATTATTACTTGCTCAGGTAAATACTTTTAACTTATTTTCCGTTATACGGGCTTGGGTTACGGTATTTAAAATACCGCTTGGTCGGGCAATTGACCCTAACTCATTAGTAGTCGGGTGATTTCAATGTGACCCGTTTAAAAATTTGGTTTTGTTGGCTTTACGCCTTTGGGAGCTTAATGACCATGTTCCGGATATCCTTGGCATCATTTTACGAAATGGCCACGACCTCGACACGCGGGTGTAGGCGTACACCCGACAATGTGTCTATATTATTAAAGGTGTAACCGTTGGTTTTCCCGCCACGGCTTTATGCTTTGTGGCGTGTCTATTAACCTTTAACCCGGCACGACCCGGGCGACCGAACGCATAGTAAACATGTAATACTTTTACAAGATTTAATTATAAATTATCCCAAGTTATAAAGAGTTTGTGCCATGTGCATTCAAATCAATTTTATTAAACATTTTACAAAAGTGTCGGTTAAATGTATTTACCAGTGTAAACTGACTTTTTTTCCCCAAAAAGATTAATGCAGGTTCTACTCGTAATAGGCTGGCCACTCCTTAGCATCGTTAGAGTCTCGCAAGCTTGGGATGCCAATATCTGTTGAACAATTATTTTTCTATCTTATTTTGATCCCCTGTGGATTATATTTCGACGATTGTGATACTTGGATATTACATTCAATAGTTGAAATATATTTATCTTTATGCTTCCACTGTGCATTTATATATTGTGTGGTTTGACTATATTGTTGCCAACTACGTCACGGTAATCCCCCACCAGGCCCACCGGTGAAACACGTGGAAATCGGGGTGTGATAGGTTGGTATCAGAGGCAACATTGAGTGAATTAAACACTATCCTTATGTGTTTAATCTCAATGACACAATTGCACATACTTGAGTCTAGATAAGAACATAGGACAAATTCGAATTGTTATTTCAGTTTGTCTTTTATCGTTTATTGTGATTTAAAGATTTGTTAAGCAGGAATTATGCCACCAGCAATTAAAAGAGGAGGAAGAGGCAAAGGGCCGATCACTACTCATAATGATCATGAAGCCGGACCCTCGAACATGCGAGCTCCTTCCAGCATGAGGAGCGAAGAACCTCAGAGACGTAGAAGAAACCTCTTTGAGCCGGCAAGACGGTCTACCTCACACAGTTCGACACCTTCATACCGTCACTCCTTTGGACCAGATTCTGAGAACAATCCCAGTAACCCTCAACCTTCGTTTATACCTCTCCAGCGATCTGCATCACACCGTTCCTATGGCGATCCTACTCCTTTCTTTCAAGGCCGATTTAACCCGGCTGATTATGTCCAAGAACCAATAGGTTATAACCCTTTAGGACTTGAAGACTATTTCTCCGAACATAATGCGGTAGATATGGATGAAGACACGGATCCCATAGAACCTGCACGAGGTACTCCCAACCACCCTATCGAGATCTCTGATGGGTCATCCTTCCATGGAACACCCTATCAAGGTCCCGACAGTTACCAGGCGAGGTTTAACCAGTGTGATTGGTACTTCACACCTTCTCATCACTTTTCGCCTCATGAACAGCAGCAGCAACAGGATCCTTCCGAGGATTCGCGTTTCGTAGCAGTTACACCACCGCCTCCACCGCCACCAGTTCAACAAGCACCTCCAGATCCGCCAAGGCGTAGAAGATCAGGCGCGCGGATGTCCACCCGAGGAGGGGAATTCCACTTCAGCACCCCTCGCCACTCGAGTGCAAGTCACTTTCCGCCAGTGCCTGAAGAACCACAGTTAGGGGAACCTTCTGGTCACCCTGCAGAGGTGAATTCTGCACCAGTTACACCACCTCCGCCACCATTTGGATATGACAATCCGATACCAGCGTACGCCGGTTCCACCGCGTACAACCCGTTTGAGCAGCCGACTCACACGCGCTACAACTATAATTACGATGCCGACCCATACGTGGTAACGGCTAATTACAATGCCCTCCATCCCGACAGAGCTTATGGAAACCTTTGGGGAGTAGATTACTCAGCTCATGGGTATCCAGCACCTCCTACACCTCCGGTTCAACAACCGCCGCAGCAGCCACGTTTTTCTCCACTGGAGCAGGAAGAAATCCTCCACCGTCTAAACCGAGTGGAATGAGACTTTGAGCAAGAACGTAAAAGTAATCGTGGATTCCTCAAAGGCCTAGCAAACCTACTAAAAGGGAGGAAGAAACGAGATCATTAGTCTCTTCATGTACTATAGTATTTACTATTACAATCAAGTCCCTGCGAGGACATTTGCCTTAAGTATTTTAGTCCCTGCGAGGACATTTATCGTGTTTAGTCCCTGCGTGGACAATTGCATTTCAGTCCCTACGTGGGCTTATCTTTTCGTCCCTGTGCGAACATCTATCTATGTATTTGGTCCCTGCGTGGACTTGTTTTCTGTACACCTCTGCGTAGGTATTTATTTATTTAAAAGTCCCGTTTAGGGCAATGTGTGACCATTTTTATGATTAATGGAATATATGTTATAAATTTCATTTTTGTTATTATATACAATGAATCAAAGATCATTCCTTTTTAAATTAATCTGCCTAAATAAAGAATCTTAATAGTGAAACCTAGCCTGGTGTCATTATAGGACCCGGCCAAGATGGTAAGACTTAATTAAAAGATTCAGATTCCAGTTAACCTCTGTAAACACGTTAACATCCTTGACAGATGTGATTCGTTAAAAAATCACACCCGTCATTCTCATACAAGAATCCTTCAAAGGATTCCAAGACCCAAATTAATGATTTATAAATCATGGGCTAAATCGTCAATAAAGATGATCATTTATCAAACATCCATTGGTGATGTAGTGTCCACGGGCCATACTTATTGTCATATAAGACAAAAGACAGTTGTAGTCTATGACTCCCTGTCAGAAAAGGTAAAAGGACTACGGTTCAAACCTTCATGCCTTGATTCTCTGTAATCCCGACTTATATAATAAAAACGTCCTTGTGACTAGGCTTTTGTGCCCCTAACTATATTAATTGTAAATAGGATAAGTTATATTCAAATCCTAAATAACAGTGAGTAACAAATTAACCAAATATGGTCTATGTTTACCATGGTTAATGAATTGCCATAAAAGACAATTCCATAATAAACTCCTAAATAAAACTTTGTCATTATCTTCTGTAGCAGATTCGAGTTACAATGGTTGAACCAAGTGGAGTTAATAGTCATTTGAAGGAGGATGACAATGATAACGCTCAGATTCATTTAATGGGCGCTGAACTGAAAGCTCTAGTAGACGGCGCTGTTAAGGCAGCCTTGGATCGGCAGTACGAAGAATACACCGAGTCCCGAAGCAGAACCTTATCTACCCCACACTCAAAGCCAAAAACCCACTCTAAATCTCATAGCAAACCACCCTCGACTCCGTCTAAGCCTAAGAAGGACGACGATAGGCACTCATCCAATGAGAATAGTGTCCACCCTAAGAAGAAAGTGGTCAATGATGCACCTCGTGCCAGGGGTTGCACGTATAAGTATTCCGTATCTTGCAAACCCCGAGATTTTACTGGGGAAAAGGGCGCGGTGGATTGTATGACCTGGTTAGACGAAATGGACACTGTTGTGGACATCAGTGGTTGTGCTGAGAGAGACGTGGTGAAGTTTGTATCCTAGTCGTTCAAGGGTGAAGCCCTAGCGTGGTGGAGATCTCTGGTTCAAGCCTCTGGGAAGGCTGTTTTGTATAGCATGACATGGGAGGAATTTATTGCTCTCATCAAGGAAAATTACTGCCCTCAGCACGAGGTTGAAAAGATCGAATCTGACTTCCTATCGCTAGTCATGAAGAACCTGGATTGCCAGGCTTATCTCACGACTTTCAACACTCTATCGAGATTGGTTCCGTACCTTGTTACACCGGAACCCAAACGGATTGCGCGCTTCATTGGGGGTTTGGCCCCAGAAATAAAAGCTAGCGTGAAGGCCTCTAGGCCTGCTACCTTCACATCTGTGGCAGATATATCTCTGTCTCTCACGCTTGATGCAGTGAGGCAGAGATCGTTGAGAAATGCCGATAGTGAAAAGAGGAAACGTGAGGATGATGATTCACGTAGATCCAGCAAGAAGCATCGGGGCAATCGTGACCACAAGAGGGGGTCAAAGAACAATAAAAATGACCGACAGTCGGGCGACAAGCCCTTGTGCAAGGTTTGTCAGAAGCACCACTTTGGAAGGTGCAGGTTTGTCCAAATTCGCGATCGATTGAAAGCTGCCCGGGACAGGCAGAAGAGCTACGCGGATTTGAAGCGTAAGCCTTTCAATTTCGAAGTAGGCGACAAGGTACTGCTTAAGGTATCACCCTGGAAAGGGGTGATGCGATTCGGTAAGAAAGGCAAGTTAAGCCCGAGATATATTGGGCCTTTCAAGGTAATCGAACGTGTCGGATCGGTTGCCTACAAATTAAACTTACCGGAGGAGCTCAGTGGTACCACAATGTGTTTCACATCTGTAACTTGAAGAAGTGTTTCGCTGATGAATCACTGGTGATACCGCATACAGATGTACACATCGACGAGAGCTTAAAGTTCATTGAAAAACCTGTGTCGATCGAGGATCGAGAGGTTAAGAAACTTCGCAGGAAGTATATACCTATAGTGAAAGTAAAACGGGATGCCCGTAGAGGTCCCGAGTACACGTGGGAGGTAGAGTCCACGATGAAAGAAAAGTACCCTTATTTATTTCAATGAATCTCGTGGTCGAGATTTCTTTTAAGGGGTGAGGATGTAACACCTCGAAAATTTATGTCCAATAAATAAGCGACACGTGTCACTTACGACAAAAGTATGATAAACCCGGATTTAATTAAAGATGTACGGTAGGATTTTTGAACATGTCGACATGTTAATTTAAACCTTTGAACGACTTCATTATAAATCCCAAGACCCTAACATGATTAATAAAACATCTAATATACCTTAATCCGGTGATTACTAAAAATGATGGATGCCAAATTGTAAGTATGGATTCTATGGAAATAATGTGCATTAAATCTTCATTCATGAATCTTTACCATTATTCAATCAAATTGTCACACCCCCAAATTCCACCTGCGGATGACACCCGCTTCGAGGGCGTGACCGACCAGGATCCAGCCACCAATTATACTGACTAATTAAGTTGATAATAAAAAGTAATACTTACTAACCACAAGATTAGCAAATATCAAGTTCAGAGTTTAAGGTTTCAAGTTCAAACAGTAATAAGTAGCGGAAGCATAAGTAAACAGTTTTAAACAATGTTCATAAGGTAAGCATGATAAATGCCCAACACACGGGCAGACGACCACTACACATCCCAAGCAGCTGCTCCAGTCACTGGCCACCTGCAAAGCATGCAGTAAGGGGGTCAACAATAATGCTGAGTGAGTTCACTAGTTGTCCAGTTTTAATTACCAAAAACTTGTTTCACCAGTTAATTTATCCGTTTATACATGCCATGGGGAGCTACCCCAAAAGTTAGCGACTAAACTGTTTTTCCAATACCGAACACTAGGTAACCGTTTGCGTTTCCGCAGGATGCCCCGATGTCAATGTTCTATCATCATTGACGGATGCCTGAGTACATTAGTTCACGACCGATCCCATACCATGGCACGGTGTGAGGTTGGTAAAACCTAAATAGCGCTATCAACTAATAACCCGTTCGCCTGGCCCCGGCGACTAATCGGTATTATGTAGTAGGGGCTTGAGTGATAGAGTTGCGTTTAGTGCCGTTTGGTTGCATTCCGTATAAACAGTAATTAACTAAAAGGTTTCCCAATGACAAGGGAAGGAAAAGTAAGTTTGTTCCCAATAACTAGGGAAGGAATGTAAATGGTATCCCCTTTACAAGGGGATAGGGTTGTTTTAGTCTCGTGTCCCAAACCACCGGGACGCATGCTTTTAAGTTGTGAACTCACCTTGGGTTGCTCGGTAGATATTTTTACCCAGTCAAGTATGTTGGTCACCACGTCCTAACATGGTTACCAAATATGGGTCAAGTCAGGTACAAGTAAACATATAGCGAACACGTATGGCAATACATATAGCAAACACGTATAACATGCAATACACAAACAGTTGGGTTGTTGGGTCAGCCCTAACATATAATCAGCAGTGACAAACATGCAGCCCAGTCAACAGTAAGCCCAACAGTCAAAGCCCAATAACACCAAAATAGTCCAGTCGAGACAAGGGTGGTTGCGACTCGCAACCGAGGTTACGACTCGCAACTGGGGTCTCGGTTCATCACGTTTTGGTTACGACTCGCAACCAGAGGTTCCGACTCGCAACCGGTGGTTCCGACTTGACAGCAGTGATTACGACTCGCTACCGGATTTGACTCGTGTTGGTTGCGACTCGCAACTGGGAGGTCTCGACAAAGCTTGATGTGGTCTCGAGTAGCAACCAAAGGTTGCGACTCGCAACCATGATTACGTGTAGCCAATCTTCTAGAACCTGTGCAGTGTACTATCCAATGATATTGCATTTTCATGTAATTTGTGTACCATGCCCACTAAACATGTCTGTTTGTCTATTTTGTGTCTAAATCGGATCAAACAAAGCATATTCAAGATATCTTATGATCTTCAACCATGTTCTTCACATTCAAGCAACATTCAAACCACATTCATCAATAATCAACCCAAAATTTATGTATAAACCCTCTAACCAAACCCTTAATATCATTCGGAATACAAAAACCATTCAACCTAAACAATATAACATATCCTTTTATGTATTAACATGATCCGAAACATATAACAATAATCGATCTAACCAAGCATTTAACCAAACATCGTAACAACCGGAAAATACTCTATTTTCTCAAACAAGAGTAACAATCATCAACTAAATAACCAACAATCATGCAAGCATTTCAAGGCAATTAATCAACATTGTGCAACAAACACTTAGTGAACATAATAATACTAACCGGTAGAGATTCAAGGTGTGTGGGTAAGATGGATCGATGAGTGTGCTTCCGGTTGGTGATTCCGAGCTAGAGCCGAGGTGTTCTTGTTGTTGGTTGATCCGAGAGCTTGGTCCCGAGTAGGAGGAAGAAGGTGATGTTAGAACCTTAGGGTTTTGGGGTTTTAGTGAAGGAGAGAGTGAATGAGGGAGAGTGTTTGCAAAATGGTAAAAGGTGTGAAAGGTGGTCATCCATTCGGGTTATATAGGGTTTCGAGTGGGCTAGGTGGGGTACGATTTGGGCTCCTTGGTTGTAAACCCCCAACCGGCCCAACTGGCTTACTGTTCACTCGAGACCAAGGGGTCTCGAGTTGGTCTCGTGGTTTCGGCTCTCCACATAAACGCACACAAACACATATATATCTCATATATATTTACCATACAACATACTTAGCACAAAGATCAATTAGTATCATCAAGATAACACGCAACTTTTCATTTAATAACATATACACATAAGTTACATTGAAAGGTTATCCGGGAAAATCCGAGGTGTCACATTATCCCCAAGTTTTAAGAACTTTCGTCCCGAAAGTTAAGGCAGCCACTGTCAAGCTAGCGTAAGTGAAAGCGTTTCAACGGGGTGTCACATCATCCCCCCGTTAGCTTCAGTGCTGGGGTTTTCGTTAGGGAACAACTGGGGATACTTGTGCTTCATCTGGTCTTCCCGCTCCCAGGTATACTCTGGGCCACGTCGCGAGTTCCAACGGACTCGTACAAGAGGTATCTGGCTACGTTTGAGGATTTTGATCTCTCGATCCGTGATCTCAATCGGTTCCTCAGTAAAGTGTAGCTGTTCATCAATAGTCAATTCCTTATAAGGAATCACAAGTGTTTCATTCGACAAACACTTCTTCAGGTTAGATATGTGGAAAACATTGTGTACCGCACTCAGTTCCTCAGGCAGGTTCAATCTATAAGCAACCTTACCGATCTTCTCGGTAATTCCGAATGGTCCGATATATCGTGGATTAAGCTTGCCCCGTTTACCAAAGCGAACCACACCCTTCCAGGGTGAGACTTTAAGTAGAACCCGGTCGCCGACCTGGAATTCCAATGGTTTCCTACGCTTATCAGCGTAACTCTTCTGACGGTCACGAGCTGCCGCCATGCGTTGTCTGATCTGGGCAATCTTTTCCGTTGTATCTACCACCATCTCTGGGCCCGTGATTTGACTATCACCGATTTCTGCCCAGCAGAGAGGTGACCGACATTTACGACCGTACAATGCCTCAAAAGGTGCTGTCTGAATACTATTGTGGTAGCTGTTGTTGTAGGAGAACTCCACTAGCGGTAGATGCTTCTCCCAGTTCTTGCCAAAATCGATCACACACGCTCTAAGCATGTCTTCTAGGGTTTGTGTCACACCCCCAAAAATCCACCTTGCGGAATACCACCGCTTGGGAGCGTGACTGACCAGGATCAAGCCATCAATCATATCAAACATAGCATTTAATAATAATAAAAGTAATTAACGTAAGTCACATGACATGATTGATGTTTCCAAACCAAATACTGTTTTAAGTAGCGGAAGCATAGTAATGTAATATCCAAAATAAATTATAAGTTCATAAATTGTTCACGATCCAATTGCCCACAACGACCTGCTCCTTCCTTGTGCAAGCTCCATAGTACCTAAGGTCCTGCAAGGCATGCAGCAGAGAGTCAACAAACTAGTTGAGCGAGTTCACAGTTAATAGTTCAGTAATAGTGTGGTATGAGTGACAGTATGTTCGTTCGTTTATATCATATATCATATTTCCATCGCGGCCTCCCAGGCAGGTGTGCGAAGATGTTAATAATTTTGGTATCGCGGCCTTCCAAAGGCAGGTGTGCGAAGACGTTAATTAGTTTTGGTATCGCGGCCTTCCAAAGGCAGGTGTGCGAAGATGTTAACAAGTTTGGTATCGCGGCCTTCCAAAGGCAGGTGTGCGAAGATCAGTTCAAATAGTGTTACTAGTCTAGTTGGTTCGAAATCGTCAGGTTCTACCATCAAAGTATGCACAACAATCTATCAAATCCCATTCCCCACCCGGGAACCCATGCCTTGGCTGTGTGAACTCACCTTGGTTTGCTCGGTATGCTAGGTTATGCACTCACAGGTAATTAATTACGTCCGGAAAGGAGAGTCGTTAGACTGATCGAATGGAGGGGTTTGGAGCCTTGCAATTGCCGTCACTCGATGATGGAGGAATAGGGTTTTCAGTATCTTGTTAACCGTTCCCCTAACCTAATATGTATATATTTATTTACGTAAACAAGTTTGGGCCGCAACTGGGCTTTGGCGGATCAAGGCTCGGCGAAACACCTATGTTTCGTCGAGTGAGTTGAATGGCGAATAAAATTCTGCTTCGTCTAGTTTGTTTGATAATGAATCACATCTCTACTCGTCGGGCGTTACGTGATTTAATCAGCCCAAGCGTTTTATAATAATTCAAATATTATATTTTACAATAACCAGTAATCACATGAATGCACAATGACATCGCGTTTCATTAACACACAACGCGTACAGTTACAAGTCACACAAGTCAAACGGTCAAAGTCAATGGTCAAAGTCAACGTGCATTTAAAGTCGAAAGGTCGAGTTGTCACATTATCCCCAACTTAAAAGAAATTTCGTCCCGAAATTTGGTACGCACTCACTGAGGAAGCTAGGTAAGTTATATCGTTCACTGGTTTTCCTGGGGTGTCACATCATCCCCCCGTTGATTTGGAATTTCGTCCCGAAATTCAATTGTAGTAGCTTCAGCCTCAGAAGTGGATGCATTGGTTTCGAATAGCTGGGGGTACTTTTCTTTCATCTGATCTTCGCGTTCCCAGGTATACTCTGGACCACGCTGGGAGTTCCAACGAACTCGAACAAGAGGGATTCTCTTGTGCTTGAGGACCTTAACATCCCGGTCCGTGATTTCAACTGGTTCCTCGACGAACTGCAACCGCTCGTCGATAGTGAGTTCCTTAAAAGGAACTATGAGGGTCTCATCTGAAAGGCACTACTTCAGATTCGACACGTGAAAGACATTGTGAACTGCACCGAGTTCAGCTGGTAGATTCAGTCTGTAGGCTACTGGGCCTATTCTTTCAGTGATTTCGAACGGTCCAACATACCGTGGATTGAGTTTGCCTCGTTTACCAAATCGAACCACACCCTTCCAGGGTGAGACTTTGAGTAGCACTCGATCCCCAACTTGGAATTCGAGCGGTTTTCTGCGTTTGTTTGCGTAAGCTTTCTGACGGTCACGAGCCGCCGCCATGCGTTGTCGTATCTGTGCAATCTTTTCCGTAGCGTCGACTACCATTTCTGGTTCTGTAATCTGACTATCCCCCACCTCTGCCCAACAGAGAGGTGACCGACATTTACGTCCGCACAATGCCTCGAATGGAGCGGCTTGGATGCAGATGTGGTAACTGTTATTGTACGAAAACTCCACCAATGGGAGGTGCTTTTCCCAGCCGTTGCCGAAATCGATAACGCATGCCCTAAGCATGTCTTCAAGTGTTTGAATCGTTCGCTCAGACTGCCCATCCGTCTGAGGGTGATATGCTGTGCTCCTGTCTAACCTTGAGCCGAAGGAGTTGTGCATCGCTTGCCAAAGCTCTGACGTGAATCGTGCATCGCGATCCGAAATAATAGAGGTGGGCACTCCGTGCCTCGAAACAACTTCTTTAAGATAGACGTCTGCGAGAGTGGAGAACTTGTCCGTTTCCTTAATCGGCAGGAAGTGTGCAGACTTGGTGAGTCGATCAACTATGACCCATATTGTATCGTTCCCACGCTGAGATCTAGGTAAGCCTGTAACAAAATCCATGGAAATTTCTTCCCATTTCCATTGCGGTATCTTAGGCTGCTGAAGTAGACCAGCTGGTTTCTGATATTCAACCTTGACTCTCGCACAGGTCAAGCATTTTCCAACGTACGTAGCAATGTGGGCCTTCATGCTAGGCCACCAATAAGTAGTGCTGATGTCGTGGTACATTTTATCTGACCCTGGATGTACCGAGTAGCGAGACTTGTGAGCTTCATCCATTACAAGTTCGCGTAAACCGCCATAGAGAGGGACCCAAATCCGGCCCGTTACATAGTAGGCGCCGTCTGCCTTTTGTTCCATTTGCTGTCGTGAGCCGCGTAAGGCTTCAGCCTTGACGTTTTCGGGTTTCAATGCTTCTATCTGGGCAGCTCGTATCTGTGCAGGAAGACTGGACTGAATAGTAAGCTGTAGCGCTCGCACGCGCTTAGTTAGGGTGTCCTTTCGACTGAGGGCGTCGGCCACAACATTGACCTTGCCTGGATGATACTTGATGGCGCATTCGTAATCATTCAGTAGTTCAACCCATCTTCGTTGACGCATGTTCAAATCCTTTTGCTTAAGAATATGCTCGAGACTCCTGTGATCGGTGTAAATCGTGCACCTGGTACCGTACAGGTAGTGTCGCCATATCTTAAGCGCGAAAACGACAGCTCCCAGCTCTAGATCGTGCGTCGTGTAGTTTCGTTCGTGAACCTTGAGTTGCCGCGAAGCGTAAGCAATAACTTTATCCCGCTGCATCAATACACAACCAAGCCCCTGTATCGATGCGTCACAATAAACCACGAAGTCATCCGTGCCCTCGGGCAGTGAGAGAATAGGTGCGCTGCAAAGCCTATCCTTTAAGTACTGAAAAGCGGTTTCCTGGGAATCTCCCCAACGGTAGGTGACACCCTTCTGTGTCAGCATAGTAAGCGGCTGCGCGATTTTGGAAAAGTCTTTAATGAATCGTCTGTAATACCCCGCCAAACCCAGGAATTGGCGTAAGTGCTGCTCGTGCTCCTCCTGACTCTTGGAGTAGCTCAGAATGTCGTTGATGAAGACAATGACGAACTTGTCAAGATAGGGTTTGCACACCCTGTTCGTAAGGTCCATAAATACGGCAGGTGTGTTCAATAATATCAAACCATCCATCACATCAAACATAAAATATAGTAGTTAAAATAATTCATAAAACCCAAGACATTTGATGTTCAAACCAAACTTTGTTCGAATAGCGGAAACATAATAATGAAAAACCCAAAAAGAAGTTATAAGTTCAATTAGCGTTCATTGCGTCTCCTCCTCCTAACATGAAAACTCGACCTCTTGCCTCGTTGCCATTGTTATTGTTTTTTCCCCCGTTGTTGTCGTTGTTCCCGTTGCCCTGGTTATTGTTGTGGTTCTGATTCTGGTTCAATTGAGGGCAATCGCGTTTGTAATGTCCTTCTGCCCCACACTGGAAACATCCCCGGTTTCCACGCTGTGGTTGCTGCTGCTGGTTCTGTGGAGCTGGCGGTGGGAGTTGCTGGTTCTGATTTGCTGGCCGAGAGCTCCTACAATCCTTAGCCTCATGACCCATCTTGAGGCATCTTTGACATTGTTCCCTGCGACATCTTCCACTGTGGTGTTTGTTGCACTTATTACACCACGGGTGAGTTCCCCTATAACCACTCTGTCCCTGGTTGCCCGAGGATTGCTGATTCGGGCTCTGATAATCGTTGGTGCGACGCTGCTGAGTTTGGGACTGAACCGAAGCTGATCCCTTGCTGGAATCCCCATCCCACTTTCTTTTGTTCTCGTTGGTTGTGGCAGAAGTAGTAGCAGCTGGAGTTGTAGTAGCAGTAGTGGTAGCACTGATGCGTTTTGGCAGTCTGTTCTGATCCACTGCCTGATCTGTGATGCGGTGAGCGAGGCGCTGAATTTCTTGGATGTTGTTGAGGTTAGCCGACGTCACGTGGCTCTGGATCTCTGGCACCAAACCCTTGAGATACAACTCAATGCGCTTGTATGGAGGGTCTACCATAGTTGGGCACAGCACGGCCAGCTCATTTGACCGTTTAGTATACGCTTCAATCTCTGATCCAACCATTTTCAGATTGTACAGCTCGTCTTCCAATTTGTGAATATCTTCACGCGTGCAATACTCTCTCTTGATAAGTTCCTTAAAATCGTTCCAGGGTGTGGCGTTAGCAGCTGCCAACCCTAAAATCTGCACCCGCGCGTTCCACCAGGTTAGCGCTATTCCGTCCAAGGTGCCAGTTGCATACTTGACCTTGCGAGCCTCAGGGCACTCGCACATCTCGAATACTGATTCTAGCTTTTCAAACCAATGGAGGAGTCCCACTGCCCCCTCGGTGCCACTGAATGAATTCGGACGACAGTCCATGAAGTTCTTGAATGTACACACAGGTTGTTGCTGAGCGGGTTGACCTGCTTGAGCGGCTGCAACTGCCGCAGCAATGAGAGCCTCTAGCTGGGCTTGAGTCATGTTAATTCGTGCGGCCATTGATCTTCACATCAAAGGCAACATAAGTGAGAAAAGTTCGCGAATAGTGCGATGACAGAAGAGTGTAAGCACGTAAGTGTTCTCAAGCAATAACAAGTAGTGAGCAAAGTAATGTAAGCATACTACGAGCAAAGTTCTATGCAATTCTAGCATGTAGGCAATAAACATAAACCTTATTACCTAGGATGTCGAGTCTTGCACGTGGAGCGAAGCGTCGTTGTGGATCGTTGAGAGCACTGTTCTGGTTATAGTCTGGTTTTAAATAAAACGTTTTCCCATATTAAAACCAAGTTCTCTATAACCAATGGCTCTGATACCAATCTGTCACACCCCCAAAAATCCACCTTGCGGAATACCACCGCTTGGGAGCGTGACTGACCAGGATCAAGCCATCAATCATATCAAACATAGCATTTAATAATAATAAAAGTAATTAACGTAAGTCACATGACATGATTGATGTTTCCAAACCAAATACTGTTTTAAGTAGCGGAAGCATAGTAATGTAATATCCAAAATAAATTATAAGTTCATAAATTGTTCACGATCCAATTGCCCACAACGACCTGCTCCTTCCTTGTGCAAGCTCCATAGTACCTAAGGTCCTGCAAGGCATGCAGCAGAGAGTCAACAAACTAGTTGAGCGAGTTCACAGTTAATAGTTCAGTAATAGTGTGGTATGAGTGACAGTATGTTCGTTCGTTTATATCATATATCATATTTCCATCGCGGCCTCCCAGGCAGGTGTGCGAAGATGTTAATAATTTTGGTATCGCGGCCTTCCAAAGGCAGGTGTGCGAAGACGTTAAGTAGTTTTGGTATCGCGGCCTTCCAAAGGCAGGTGTGCGAAGATGTTAACAAGTTTGGTATCGCGGCCTTCCAAAGGCAGGTGTGCGAAGATCAGTTCAAATAGTGTTACTAGTCTAGTTGGTTCGAAATCGTCAGGTTCTACCATCAAAGTATGCACAACAATCTATCAAATCCCATTCCCCACCCGGGAACCCATGCCTTGGCTGTGTGAACTCACCTTGGTTTGCTCGGTATGCTAGGTTATGCACTCACAGGTAATTAATTACGTCCGGAAAGGAGAGTCGTTAGACTGATCGAATGGAGGGGTTTGGAGCCTTGCAATTGCCGTCACTCGATGATGGAGGAATAGGGTTTTCAGTATCTTGTTAACCGTTCCCCTAACCTAATATGTATATATTTATTTACGTAAACAAGTTTGGGCCGCAACTGGGCTTTGGCGGATCAAGGCTCGGCGAAACACCTATGTTTCGTCGAGTGAGTTGAATGGCGAATAAAATTCTGCTTCGTCTAGTTTGTTTGATAATGAATCACATCTCTACTCGTCGGGCGTTACGTGATTTAATCAGCCCAAGCGTTTTATAATAATTCAAATATTATATTTTACAATAACCAGTAATCACATGAATGCACAATGACATCGCGTTTCATTAACACACAACGCGTACAGTTACAAGTCACACAAGTCAAACGGTCAAAGTCAATGGTCAAAGTCAACGTGCATTTAAAGTCGAAAGGTCGAGTTGTCACAGTTTGGATGGTGCGTTCAGACTGTCCATCCGTTTGCGGGTGATAAGCGGTGCTCATGTCCAAACGTGAGCCAAAGGATTTGTGCATAGCTTGCCACAATTCCGAAGTAAAACGAGCGTCTCGGTCGGAAATAATTGAGGTTGGCACCCCGTGCCTCGAAACTACTTCCTTTAAGTAAATCTCCGCCAAGGTAGAAAACTTGTCCGTTTCCTTAATAGCCAGAAAGTGCGCGGACTTGGTCAATCGATCTACTATTACCCAAATAGCATCATTTCCGCGTTGGGACCTAGGCAGCCCTGTAACGAAATCCATGGAAATTTGCTCCCATTTCCATTTCGGGATTTCTGGTTGTTGAAGTAGACCTGCTGGCTTCTGGTACTCTGTCTTGACTCTGGCGCAAGTCAAACATTTGCTGACGTATGTTGCTATGTGGGCCTTTATACCAGGCCACCAATATGTAGTCTTCAAGTCGTGGTACATCTTGTCCGAACCAGGATGTACTGAATAGCGGGACTTGTGGGCTTCGTCCATCATGAGTTCACGTAGATCTCCAAAGAGTGGAACCCAGATGCGCCCTGTTACATAGTAAGCGCCATCTTCTTTCTGTTCTAATTGCTGTCTCGATCCTCGCAGAGACTCTGCCCTGATGTTTTCCGGCTTCAATGCTTCGACTTGAGCATTTCGGATCTGGGTAGGGAGGTTAGACTGGATGGTAAGTTGCAATGCTCGCACGCGCTTTGGTATAGTGTCCTTTCGACTAAGGGCGTCAGCCACGACATTGGCCTTGCCCGGATGATACTTGATGGCGCATTCGTAGTCATTCAAGAGTTCGACCCATCGACGTTGTCGCATGTTCAACTCCTTTTGCCTAAAGATATGCTCGAGACTCCTGTGATCGGTGTAGATAGTGCACTTGGTACCGTACAGGTAATGTCTCCATATCTTAAGAGTAAAAATCACTGCTCCCAGTTCCAAGTCATGCATTGTGTAGTTCCTTTCATGTGTCTTGAGTTGTCGCGAGGCGTAGGCAACAACTTTCTCGCGTTGCATTAGCACGCAACCGAGCCCATGAATAGATGCATCGCAGTAAACTACAAAGTCGTCAGTGCCTTCAGGCAACGAGAGAATAGGGGCGCTACAGAGGTTATCCTTAAGCCTCTGAAAAGCAGATTCCTGTGCTTCATTCCACTTGTAAACAATGCCTTTCTGAGTAAGAGTCGTGAGGGGTTGTGCAATCTTTGAGAATCCCTGAATGAATCTGCGGTAGTAGCCTGCCAAACCCAAGAATTGGCGAACTTCAGTGGGAGTCTTAGGTGTAGGCCAGATCTTTATCGATTCGATCTTAGCTGGGTCAACATGAATTCCGTCCTTGTTGACCACATGCCCAAGGAAGTGGACCTCTCGAAGCCAAAAGTCACACTTCGAGAATTTGGCGTACAATTGCTCCTTGCGTAAGAGTTCGAGGATAAGGCGTAGGTGTCGTTCATGCTCTTCTTGACTTTTCGAATAGATCAGGATGTCGTCGATAAACACAATCACGAATTTGTCGAGGTAAGGCTTACACACGCGGTTCATAAGATCCATGAACACTGCAGGTGCGTTAGTCATTCCAAAAGGCATAACGAGAAATTCATAGTGACCATAACGGGTCCTAAATGCAGTCTTGGAAATATCTTCGTCACGTACTCTCAACTGATGATAACCTGACCGTAGGTCAATCTTAGAATAGTAGCTCGATCCTTGCAGCTGATCGAATAGGTCGTCGATGCGCGGGAGAGGGTAACGATTCTTGATGGTAACCTTGTTCAGCTCACGATAGTCGATGCACATGCGGAATGTGCCATCCTTCTTCTTGACAAAGAGTACTGGTGCTCCCCAAGGTGATGAACTAGGACGGATAAATCCTTTATCCAAAAGTTCCTGTAGTTGCGTAGAGAGCTCTTTCAGTTCTGCAGGGGCTAGACGGTACGGTGCACGAGCTATAGGTGCTGCTCCGGGAGCTAGCTCGATTTGGAATTCTACCTGACGGTGGGGAGGGAGTCCAGGTAGTTCCTCAGGGAATACCTCGGGATAGTCGCGTACTACAGGAAAATCCCCAATCCTCTTTTCCTTTTCGTGGGTGTTGGTGACGAGTGCGAGGATAGCGGTGTGCCCTTTCTGTAAACACTTCTGGGCTTTTAGGAGCGAGATAATGCCTGTGACTTCTCCACCTTTGTTGCCTTGGACGATGAGGGGTTGGCCAGAACGACGAGGTATGCGAACTGCTTTCTCTTGAATGAGGATCTCAGCGCGATGTTTGGATAACCAATCCATACCAATGACGACATCGAAGCTTCCAAGTTTGACGGGGAAAAGATCGATACTAAACGTGTGGCCAGACAATTCTAGTGTGCAGTCGTGGATCATGTGCGTGGCCTCGATGTTCTTACCATTAGCTATCTCGACGATGTGCTTAGAACTTAATAATGCAGGCGAGTGCTTAAGTTTCTTACTAATGCGAAGGGATACATAACTGGCATCGGCACCGGAATCAAATAACACAGAAACATAACGATCATCAAGTAGGAACTTACTCGCCACGACGTTGGGATCGTTCCTTGCTTCTCCAGCTCCAATCACGAAAGCTCTTCCCCTTGCACCATTTCCAGCATTGTTGTTTTGCTCATTGTTCCCAGCTCCCTGATTGTTGTTGCGGTTCTGATTCAGTTCAGGGCAATCCTTTCGCATGTGCCCTGTTGCCCCACATTTAAAACATGCCCTGTTGTTTCCCTGCTGTTGCTGCTGTTGGGGTTGTTGCTGATTCTGCCTTGCTGGGAACTGACTTCTACAATCCTTGGCTTCGTGCCCCATCTTGTGGCATCGCTGACACTGACCCTTGTTGCATGCCCCATTGTGGTGCCTGTTGCACTTGTTGCACTTAGGGTAGTTTCCCCGTTAGCCACCCTGTTGCTGAGTGCCTTTGTTGTTGTCAGTTTTCCTCTGCTGAGCTGGGGCCTGAGTAGAGTTAGCATCCTTGCCCTGATTTCCATCCCACTTTCGCTTACCATCACTGGAAGTTCCTTCCACAGCACTGATCCTTTTGGGCAACCTGCCCTCTTCCACAGCCTGGTTGGTGAGTTTGTGGGCAAGACGAACCACAGGCTGTATGGTAGTGAGGTTGGCCGAGGTTACATGGCTCCTGATTTCTGGGACTAAGCCTTTGATGTACAATTCGATCCTTCGGTACATGGGTCGGGACATGTTTGGACAAAGAGCAGCATAGTCGTTGGACAGCTTGGTGTAGGTCTCAATCTCTGACCCAACCATCTTGAGTTCATAGTACTCGTCCTCGAGTTTGTGGATGTCATCCCTGTGACAGTACTCTTCCTTGATCATATCCTTGAAATCTTCCCATGCAGTAGCATTAGCAGTCTCCAAACCAAGCATTTGAATTTGCGCCTTCCACCATGAAAGTGCGCTTCCCTCAAGAGTACCAGTAGCAAACTTCACCCAATTAGCAGGGGGACACTCGCAGACAACGAAAACAGCTTCGACCTTCTCGATCCAGTGCAGGAGACCTATGGCACCCTCAGTGCGACTGAATGGAAGAGGCTTGCAATCCATGAAGGTCTTGAAGGTACAAACACGTGGTTGCACAGGCGAAGGCTGACCTGTTGTGAGGAGTGAAGCGAAATAGGTTTAGAGGCGAAAAGACGATGTGGCGGTAGGATCTAAACATCCTAAAACAACGAGCTTACCTATAGGGTGAGCTGCGAAAGCTGCAGCCACTGTGTTGAGCAGGTTAGTGAACTGAGCCTGAGTCATGTTGACGTTTCCTCGTCCGCGTCCACTCATTGTCTTCATAACCAGAAAACATAGTATGAGTGTGGTGTCGTAACATAGCGAGAATGAGATAGAAGAGAGGAGGCGTATCTATCTAATCAGGCAAACTAGTACGTATAGTAAAGCAGAAAGCATAAGACAATTAAGCAAGTAAATATGGGTCCGAGCTATGAGGTCAGATAAGTCAAGCCTTTTGCACTTGGAGTGTAGTGTCGTCACGAGTCACGGGTTATAGTCTGGTTTTTCTCAAAAAGATTTTTCCCCTTTTTAAAACCAAGTTCACTATAACCAATGGCTCTGATACCAATCTGTCACACCCCCAAATTCCACCTGCGGATGACACCCGCTTCGAGGGCGTGACCGACCAGGATCCAGCCACCAATTATACTGACTAATTAAGTTGATAATAAAAAGTAATACTTACTAACCATAAGATTAGCAAATATCAAGTTCAGAGTTTAAGGTTTCAAGTTCAAACAGTAATAAGTAGCGGAAGCATAAGTAAACAGTTTTAAACAATGTTCATAAGGTAAGCATGATAAATGCCCAACACACGGGCAGACGACCACTACACATCCCAAGCAGCTGCTCCAGTCACTGGCCACCTGCAAAGCATGCAGTAAGGGGGTCAACAATAATGCTGAGTGAGTTCACTAGTTGTCCAGTTTTAATTACCAAAAACTTGTTTCACCAGTTAATTTATCCGTTTATACATGCCATGGGGAGCTACCCCAAAAGTTAGCGACTAAACTGTTTTTCCAATACCGAACACTAGGTAACCGTTTGCGTTTCCGCAGGATGCCCCGATGTCAATGTTCTATCATCATTGACGGATGCCTGAGTACATTAGTTCACGACCGATCCCATACCATGGCACGGTGTGAGGTTGGTAAAACCTAAATAGCGCTATCAACTAATAACCCGTTCGCCTGGCCCCGGCGACTAATCGGTATTATGTAGTAGGGGCTTGAGTGATAGAGTTGCGTTTAGTGCCGTTTGGTTGCATTCCGTATAAACAGTAATTAACTAAAAGGTTTCCCAATGACAAGGGAAGGAAAAGTAAGTTTGTTCCCAATAACTAGGGAAGGAATGTAAATGGTATCCCCTTTACAAGGGGATAGGGTTGTTTTAGTCTCGTGTCCCAAACCACCGGGACGCATGCTTTTAAGTTGTGAACTCACCTTGGGTTGCTCGGTAGATATTTTTACCCAGTCAAGTATGTTGGTCACCACATCCTAACATGGTTACCAAATATGGGTCAAGTCGGGTACAAGTAAACATATAGCGAACACGTATGGCAATACATATAGCAAACACGTATAACATGCAATACACAAACAGTTGGGTTGTTGGGTCAGCCCTAACATATAATCAGCAGTGACAAACATGCAGCCCAGTCAACAGTAAGCCCAACAGTCAAAGCCCAATAACACCAAAATAGTCCAGTCGAGACAAGGGTGGTTGCGACTCGCAACCGAGGTTACGACTCGCAACTGGGGTCTCGGTTCATCACGTTTTGGTTACGACTCGCAACCAGAGGTTCCGACTCGCAACCGGCGGTTCCGACTTGACAGCAGTGATTACGACTCGCAACCGGATTTGACTCGTGTTGGTTGCGACTCGCAACTGGGAGGTCTCGACAAAGCTTGATGTGGTCTCGAGTAGCAACCAAAGGTTGCGACTCGCAACCGTGATTACGTGCAGCCAATCTTCTAGAACCTGTGCAGTGTACTATCCAATGATATTGCATTTTCATGTAATTTGTGTACCATGCCCACTAATCATGTCTGTTTGTCTATTTTGTGTCTAAATCGGATCAAACAAAGCATATTCAAGATATCTTATGATCTTCAACCATGTTCTTCACATTCAAGCAACATTCAAACCACATTCATCAATAATCAACCCAAAATTTATGTATAAACCCTCTAACCAAACCCTTAATATCATTCGGAATACAAAAACCATTCAACCTAAACA
This sequence comes from Helianthus annuus, assembly GCF_002127325.2. Taxonomy (NCBI): domain Eukaryota; kingdom Viridiplantae; phylum Streptophyta; class Magnoliopsida; order Asterales; family Asteraceae; genus Helianthus; species Helianthus annuus. The sequence goes on from NC_035436.2 coordinate 124,992,135, forward strand.
ATATAACATATCCTTTTATGTATTAACATGATCCGAAACATATAACAATAATCGATCTAACCAAGCATTTAACCAAACATCGTAACAACCGGAAAACACTCTATTTTCTCAAACAAGAGTAACAATCATCAACTAAATAACCAACAATCATGCAAGCATTTCAAGGCAATTAATCAACATTGTGCAACAAACACTTAGTGAACATAATAATACTAACCGGTAGAGATTCAAGGTGTGTGGGTAAGATGGATCGATGAGTGTGCTTCCGGTTGGTGATTCCGAGCTAGAGCCGAGGTGTTCTTGCTGTTGGTTGATCCGAGAGCTTGGTCCCGAGTAGGAGGAAGAAGGTGATGTTAGAACCTTAGGGTTTTGGGGTTTTAGTGAAGGAGAGAGTGAATGAGGGAGAGTGTTTGCAAAATGGTAAAAGGTGTGAAAGGTGGTCATCCATTCGGGTTATATAGGGTTTCGAGTGGGCTAGGTGGGGTACGATTTGGGCTCCTTGGTTGTAAACCCCCAACCGGCCCAACTGGCTTACTGTTCACTCGAGACCAAGGGGTCTCGAGTTGGTCTCGTGGTTTCGGCTATCTACATAAACGCACACAAACACATATATATCTCATATATATATACCATACAACATACTTAGCACAAAGATCAATTAGTATCATCAAGATAACACGCAACTTTTCATTTAATAACATATACACATAAGTTACATTGAAAGGTTATCCGGGAAAATCCGAGGTGTCACACAAATGATACATGATGGAGTAGACATAACTGGTACAAGCATGGGTTAAAGGCATTGTGCTGAAAATTTAACCAGAAATCATGCGTTGCAAGTTGTCCATTCAAATCATGAAAGGTTATTTTTTTGCCTCTGACAAGGGCTTACGGACCGCAAGGGTCCTGCCTTACGGTCCGTAAGGTGCGAAAGGGTAAAACATTTTTCTGTCAAAGGCTTACGGACCGCAAGGGTCCTGCCTTACGGTCCGTAAGGGGTGCCCAGCGACAGCAGCTTGGCTGTTGGCTGTTAGAAACGTTAAACCGACTTACCAAGATATTTTCAGCAACATGGGCGACCCCTAACAGTTAGTAGGCACTAGCAAACACTTGTAAATGATCTGGACACAATCATAGACCTAGTTGTCATGATCTAATTCATCCAAGAGTGCTATAAAAGGCCATTCATGTTGTAACAATTGTCCACACCTCATTTCTTCACTCCTGGAGCTTTCTGGATCACAAGAGCCCTCTCTAAGCATCCCTGGTCATTCACTAATACTTCAGTAAGTGTGCTTGATCTTTCTTGGTTAAGTTTTGCTTAGTTTTAGCTTAAAAGTCAATCCGTCATAATTAACGATTGACTTTACGATAAATCACGAATGGTCCAGTGGTTTGTCAAATCAAGGGTAGTTATATGTTGGTAATCATGTGGGCTTTATACCCCAAAAAGGGCACCCTCTGATTCCCACTCTAACTAGTCCGAATGTCGAGTCAAACTTGCTTAGAAAAACTCAACAGAATGCTATTTTGCGATTTTGTGCATAATCGGTAATGTAGATAGCGTGTAACCTGTTTTAACACTCATATAACAAGATAATAAGTATATTAACTAGTCTAAGCTTGTTTGATCCGACCATTTACTGTTTTGACCTGGTTCGGAACCGAAAGTCGCAAAACTTTGACTTTTGATTTGACTTCAGTTCTGACCCGTTTTGGTATGAGTTAGATATGCCTTAGGACTCTCTTAGGACCAGGTTACATGATGGTTTAACCCTCTTCTGACCGGTTCGTTGTTTGTCCAAGTCTTTAGCACATTTCCGTTAAATGCTTAAAAGTTGACCGTAACGCCCTTTTTACTTTAAAACGAGAATTTTGAATATGTGAAAGAACAATAACCTTAGTTACTGATTTCTAAGCATGTCCCTAAAAAATTCACGTCAATCCGAGGTCTAGAATAGGAGTTATGCTAAATAGCGCAATTACGAAAACTTTAGTAATTAAACGACGCATTTAGCATAAAGCCTATCTAAACCCAAATTTCGACACCAAACCTTTTACACGTTGATGTAAAATAATATTCCGGGATTTTTAAAGATTTTTAATCATTTTTAACCTGCTCATAATCTGCGGTTATGGCATCGGTTCGGTAAATACCGAATATACCCTTTCCGAGCATAACTTGAGTTCAACATGGCATTTTGACCCGATTCCAGTTGCTACTGATTTTAAATAATAAATAGAGTATTTTGGACTTTATAAACTGTTCGGAAAACTCAGATTACCTGTAGAACTCAGAAACCTCTTTTATAATCTTTAAAATGACCGGAATACCCCTACGGGGCATATAATGGATTTAAACTCGTTACGGGCAGCATGGAAGGTATCCTACTGATACCAGAACCTCTTTAAAGCATATTGACTTCGGAAATTTGTGTAGGACTCTTACGGTTACCCGTTACGCCTTTTGCGCGCACAGTCTGGTTTATGTAACTAGTTTACATAAACTAGCCGAAACGGGTCAAACCTTATTGTTTTGACCTCAAAATCTAGAGTGTGGTTATATTACCCATATAAAACAAGTCTTCCAGCTTGTTGAGTCCGAATCACATTCCATTCCCGGTTTTCGCCTTTCACGCGATTAAACCGTAAATATCCTTTGAAACGGACCGGTCTAAGGTAAGGCTAAATTAAAGACCCGTTAGGATTCTAATAGGTTGTTTTAAACCTTCGTTCCAGAATAGGAGACCAGTAAAAGAAACTTGCATTTGTTTATTAAGGATTATTACTTGCTCAGGTAAATACTTTTAACTTATTTTCCGTTATACGGGCTTGGGTTACGGTATTTAAAATACCGCTTGGTTGGGCAATTGACCCCAACTCATTGGTTTTATTGGCTTTACGCCTTTGGGAGCTTAATGATCATGTCCCGGATATCCTTGGCATCATTTTACGAAATGGCCACGACCCCGACACGCGGGTGTAGGCGTACACCCGACAATGTGTCTATATTATTAATGGTGTAACCGTTGGTTTTCCCGCCACGGCTTTATGCTTTGTGGCGTGTCTATTAACCTTTAACCCGGCACGACCCGGGCGACCGAACGCATAGTAAACATGTAATACTTTTACAAGATTTAATTATAAATTATCCCAAGTTATAAAGAGTTTGTGCCATGTGCATTCAAATCAATTTTATTAAACATTTTACAAAAGTGTCGGTTGAATGTATTTACCAGAGTAAACTGACGTATTTTCCCCAAAAAGATTAATGAAGGTTCTACTCGTAATAGGCAGGCCACTCCTTAGCATCGTTAGAGTCTCGCAAGCTTGGGATGCCAATATCTGTTGAACTATTATTTTTCTATCTTATTTTGATCCCCTGTGGATTATATTTCGACGATTGTGATACTTGGATATTACATTCAATAGTTGAAATATATTAATCTTTATGCTTCCGCTGTGCATTTATATATTGTGTGGTTTGACTATATTGTTGCCAACTACGTCACGGTAATCCCCCACCGGGCCCACCGGTGAAACACGTGGAAATCTGGGTGTGACAGGTGACTCTTTTCAAGTAAATAGCTTAACTGCTTTAACATTTACAAGAATGTCAACACCTTGCAAAACACAAGCAGAAGTGCCTGGGCAGATTTTAGCAGCAAACACTGCTCCTCAGGTATCTGCTGCTGAGCCCACTGCTCAAGGTGATCAAGGTAGCCAAACAACTGCCTTGAAACCCATACCTAAAATCACCAAAAAGCCACAGAAAAAGAAAAATCAAAAACCCCCCAAACCCATCAAAAAGGCAACTCTGGAGGATGAGATACCAGAGCAACTGCCTGTGACAACATAAAAGTCACAACAAACCACTGCTGCTACTTCCTCACAGCAGTTGGTGAAAATATCTCAAACCCTAGCCGAAAATCCTCCTGTCTCTTCACAAAAAGAACAGGTTGTACAACAAGGTTCACCACATCATGATGCTCTGGAAGCACTCGTTTCCACCATCCACAGCCCAATACCCGGGAAAATTTCGCTTTCTAAACCTACCTTCACATCCCCAATTCCCCCAAACACCAAACAACTGTTGGATGCAATTGATTTGAACCTAGCACAAACCAGTCCTTCTCACTCACATGTTCATGAGAAAATACCTCAACATGAGACTGGGCTTGATGTATCAATCTTTGCTAACCCACCAACACAACATGAGGAGGTTACACTCCTTGAGTTACAAGTAACTCTTGGTGGTATTCCAAGTGAAGCAGCCACTACAAGTGTTGAACCTACAGGTTTACACTTGGACAGTGGTTACATCAATAAGACTTCCTTGGAGGCAATTCCTTCCATAACACCTCTGTTATCTGCTAGTGAGTTTGTATTAACCGCTGGTTCCATCAAAAGATTATCAAGTGTTGAAGGAAGAAGACTCAAGTACCAAGAAAAATGGGCATCAGTGGTTGATGTTAGGAGTACACTCCCTATCTCAACCTCTAATACAACCACTGCTAGTGGGAAATCAGATGATCCCATTAAACTGGGTGATGATTTAAAGTACCAGGAATTGACGGAACAAGTTTAAAAACAAGATACATCTGTTGTAGAAATCAAAGAAATGCTGCAACAGTTGTTAACAATTCAAATGGTATCATCCACTGCTGTTCCACCTCAAGCACCTGCTCCACCATCAGCAGATATTACAAATGAGCACTAGAATCTTTTTCAACCATTTCTCCACCAGCAACAACAGATGGCTGAGCAGCAGCATGAAAAACATGTTCAAGAGCTCAGAGAAGCGATGGAGTTCAGTTTCAAAACCACACAAGCAGACATCAAGGCTCTGAAAACGCATCTGTTGGCAACCACTGGCACTGCTCCTCCAACAGTTCTGTTCATCGATGAAATCCCTAAGATAATGCCAAAAAGGGGGAGAAAATGAAGGAGTGGATAAAGAAAGGGATTGATAATGGGGTGTATCTTGAACCAGAAAAGGATGCAATGCTTAGAAAAATTCCCTTGCCAGATGGTAGCAAGAAGGTTGATGTTACCCAAAATGCACTTGATGATGGTGTCATAAGTGTAAAAATGGATAGAGCGGCAAAGGATTTGTCAAGATGGAATGAGGAGAAAAGAGCTTTCATGAAGCTGAATGAGCAGGGTTGTTCTGGTGAAAAGGATGATCAAAATCCTGTTCCAAAAAGAAATCTTACTAGAAAAGTAAGGAAACCCAAGTCCACACCATCCAGTCTTCCAAAGCATACTCCAAAACCACCATCCAAAAGCCACCAACATCAAACCTCCATCCAAACAGTTGCTGAAACTCCTATTGTATCAACATCTGCGGGTACCTCAGTTGTTACAACAACTGCTCTCACTTCAACACACACCACTTCAACACACACCAATACCACTGCCTTACCACCACCAAAAATAATATCTCCACCATCAGTTCGTGCCTTAAAGCAAAAGACAGCAGATGTTAAAACATCTGTTGTAATGACAACAGTGGTTGAAACACCAGTTGTTTCAACAACCGTTAGTCAATCACAAACCACTGCCACTCAAACCACCTCCACTGTTCCACCCAAAACATCATCTGCCTCTCCTAAAATAAAAAGGAGAAGGGTTATCATATCAGATGATGATTCTCCATCACCACCACCAACAGCTTCAAAATCCCAAGCACTTGTCACAGTTTCAAAACCCATTCCTCCCTCTTCAACTCAAATTCAAAAGCCATTACCTCCTGCAGGTGTTGTGTTTCCTTTAGAACTCATAGCAGTTAGAGATGAAATCAAATCTTTCTACTATGAGGATAACCCTGCCAAAAGGAGCTTGCCCTCAGTTAGAGGATATCCCAGGCCAAACAACATTGAAGAATATTTATAAATCAAAGCCAAGCAAGCAGAGGATATCGCTAACAAAAAACAAACAAGGGAAATCTGATAGGGAATTTCAGCAAAACTATCAGTTTCTTCTTACACAGGTCAGATCAATGGAACAATTTGCCAAAAATGTTAGTCAACAAATTTCAGAAAGGGCAGATGAGACCCTAAGAAAGGACTACATTGAAAATATCATGACCTACAAGAAATACAAGGGGGAGAAACACATGTACAAAAACTGGACCATTCCTGAGCTTGAAAAAGAAGTAGCCAGGATTCATGAAATGATCAAAGATAATGTCCAGCAGACTCCCCCTGAAAAATTCAAACAGTTTGAAGCTGACAAAGCCATAGAGTTGAAGAGAATGAAAGAGGAGCTGATAGCTGTTGAATATGGGTCAACGAATTCCGTGTCAAAGTGGGGAGAAGCTAGGGTCAGGGCCACCTATAAAAGGTTGGAGGAACTTAGGAAGAAAGATCTGACAGCTCCACAAAAGCCTGACTACTCTAAAGCGGAGGTCTCAAAAAGACCACCAAAGCTGCAAGTCAAAAGAACCACTGCTCCTACTGGTGTTGCCATCTACAAAAGAAGGAGTCAAAAACAGTTGGATGCTGAAACAACTCAAGAGTTAATTGCTGGTGATGACCTTGTGAAAGAAGGCATAAAAAGAATGATTGAAGAAACTCTTGAGTTGGACCAATCTGTAAGTACTGCTCAGGCAGTCATGAATAGGCCAGCATCACCAAACTCCTCTTCAAATAAAAATCTCCCAAGAAACCCATCAGGCTCAAAAGTACTAAAGTGGAAAACTGATAAACAGACCCACATATTGACTGTGTTCAAGTCTGATGGCGAAGTGAAGAAACTAACAATGGAACAAGCTCTTGGCCTGAGTCTTGAAGATTTGCAGGATCTCCTTGATCTTCCACTTAGCAGGGATGATGATGATAGAGATGCCTTAACTTTTGAATTGCAATTCAAAGGGCAAATAAGGGAACTGTTGTTGAGGCAATAAAGATCTACAATAATGAAGAGTTTTGGCATTATCTATTCCAGGGGGAGATTGTTGGGATTGAACCTTGCCAAAGGAACAGATAATGAAAGCCAAAACTGGATCAGAGTAGTGGATCCGGAATAAGCAGATGTTTGGTTGCAAGTCTCTCCCCTTGAAAGTGGTTTCAATAACTGCTGACCTCCAATCTGCTGATCATGCAAACTGCTGACCTACAACTTCTAATCAAGTCAAAGTCTGATTGAAGAACTAAAGCTCAGCTGCTCAATCTACTGCATGGTTCAAGCACTGCTGATCATGACAAGTACTGCTGGGTTCACAATAGTGGAAGGATGCAGCAGCAGTTTATGTTTGTTTTATGTATTGAAATGTAATATCAGTAGTTAGCATAGCAGTGTTTGTATAGATCAGAGGTTAGAGTTTGTTAGGAGGTTAGATGTCACTTTCATGGTGACGTCAGGTTAGATGCTCAGTGGTTTGCAAGTGCCTATAAATAGAACAGTACAGTACTCTGTACTGTTCTGTTTAGCTCTTTTCACCATCTTCTTCCTGCACGAACAAACACTGAGCTCGGGCTGAGGGGGAGTTTGCGAATCATACATGCATTGTAATCAGAGTTTAAAAATAATTTAATCATTTCGTTATGTGTTAAAAATGTATGATTGAAAGCATTTCTTCTGTTTGATTGTGAAACGATTGCTTCCATTTAAATTCCGTTGCACTACTCTTTCATTTGTTCATCTAAATTCAAACACAAATCACAATCAATCCAAACTCAGATCCTAACAGGAAGACAGGGCTCACGGCTGCGTTGTGCCCAGGGAAGGTGTCAGTGTATTACAAATTTTATCAACCGGGTCACAAGAAGTCTGAGTGCCCGGAGTTGACGGGAAAGAAAGCAATGATACACCTACAGAAACACCAAGAGCAAAAGCTAGATCTTTCCAATTAACAGCAGCAGAGGCAAAAAGGGAACCTGATGTTGTTTCAGGTATATTTGCTATAAACTCAATTCCCGCACATGTGTTATTTGATACGGGTGCGAATAAATCCTTTGTTTCACATGGATTTATTCGACATCCTTCTTTTGTACTAACAAAATTGCCTATGCCATTAGAGGTAGAAATAGGTGATAACAAAAGTTTCCTTGTATGTGATGTATGTCGAGATTGTAAGATGAGCATTGACGATAAGGAATATTTAATAGACTTGATTCCTATGTCGATGGGAGAATTTCAAGTAGTGGTCGGGATGGATTGGCTATCCCGACATCATGCGAAGGTCGTATGTTTCCGCAAGGAGATAAAATTAACATCTCCATGTGGAAAATCGGTTACCATGTACAGCGAAAAGGGGGTAATCCCGTCATATGCTCAATGCTAAAAGCTCATAAGCTCTTGAGGCACGGTTGTAGGGCATTCATGATACACGCAAACGAACAAGACAAGGGATTGCTAAAGATTGAAGACGTACCGGTGGTACGCGAATATGCCGACGTATTTCCGGAAGATCTACCGGGAATACTGCCAGAACGGGAGGTAGACTTCGGAATTGAATTGATTCCGGGCGCGAAACCTGTGGCCAAGGCGCCGTATCGGCTCGCGCCATCAGAATTACAAGAATTGATGTCTCAAATCCAAGATTTGCTAGACAAAGGGTTTATCCAGCCAAGTGTGTCTCCGTGGGGTGCACCGGTACTATTTATGAAAAAGAAGGATGGGAGCATGCGGATGTGTATCGATTACCGGGAGTTAAATAAACTCACGGTGAAGAATCGATATCCACTCCCAAGAATCGATGACTTATTTGACCAATTGCAAGGCGCAAGTTGGTTCTCCAAGATCGACCTTAGATCGGGATACCATCAGTTGAAAGTCAAAGAGGAAGATATACCAAAGACGGCTTTCCGTACACGGTATGGACATTACGAGTTCCTTGTGATGTCCTTCGGGTTAACTAATGCACCTGCGGGTTTCATGGACCTCATCAACCGGGTTTGCAAGCCTATGGTAGACAAGTCGGTGATAGTGTTCATTGACGACATCTTGATATATTTAAAGAATGAAGCGGAACACACAAGTCATTTACGTGAAGTATTAGAGACGCTCAGAAAAGAGAAATCGTATGCAAAGTTTTCAAAATGTGCCTTCTGGTTACGAGAGGTGCAATTTCTCGGGCACATCATTAGTGCAAACGGGGTGTTAGTAGACCCGTCGAAAATAGAAGTCGTGGCAAGATGGAATCCACCGAAGAATCCTTTGGAGATTAGAAGCTTTTTAGGGCTTGCGGGTTATTATCGGAGATTCATACAGGATTTCTCCAAAATTGCTACGCCATTAACCAAACTAACCCGTAAGGATGAAAAGTTTATTTGGGGCGAGGATCAAGAAAGGGCATTCCAAACGCTTAAGGAAAAACTGACCCATGCACCGGTATTGTCATTACCGGATGGAACGAATGATATGATAGTTTACTCGGATGCATCGCATTAGGGGC